>NC_055994.1:45605995-45911280 GCF_018446385.1 Zingiber officinale
ATTCATGGTTCCAAATCTAAAAGAAGAGAAATAAGTGTGTCGAAATGATCGTTATCAACATGGCAGCGCTTATTCAGATTCCCTGTTGATTAAGCGCTTGCTTCACATACAGGATCTCTACTTAGATGTTGCCGAGTCACATGAGGTGGCTAGATAGAGATTTGCAAACGAGAGAGGAGTAGCCCGAGCTTACAACTTCTTCATATGCCCTAGTTCCATGGTGCAATGGGTTCGGATAATATGGAAGCCCTATGTTCATCCGAGTCATGTAGTCACCTTCTGGATGTTGGCACAGCGAAGGCTTCCCACTTGAGATTGATAGGATTATTTGGAGGATTGACAGTGCACTTTTCGGACAGTGCTAGAGACATAGGAGTGCCCACACATTGTAAACCTATTAAGGAGGATTCGAGGATGACTTCTTATGCCCAGAGATATCCACCAATCAAAGGACGATTTGTGTCTTTGGATAGCATTATTGTAGGAGTAGGGCGGAGACAAAGGCTCGTCATTTGACCTTGTTATCATTGATATATTATGTATGGAGGGCTCGAAATCATAGTTTTTTTTAGAGAGGAATAGTTAGATGTGGAGAGGATATTAAGGAGCGTGAAGATTATATAGGTCTTTAGGCATCTATTCAGATCTGATACTTCATCAGACATGATTTTAATAGACCCTAAAACTTCTATTTGTATATTTTGGATATATAATATATGAGACATCATTCCTTTACCCTTTTACTATATAATAGAAAATTTAGTCAACACTTTTAGTTATACTCAAAATAAAAAATTATATTAATTCATAAAAAAAAATTAAATAAATGTAACATAATCATTAAAATATATCTAAAAATGTTGAAATAAAAGATCATGGCCTTTATAAATACACGGTCTCAACCTTCCCTTTGCAATAAATCTCAAAATTGAAGATCAATCTTTATCAAATGCAAGTTCGACTTGATGCATTTGCAATAAAGTTATAATTAAAATTATTTGGTTATGTGTAATAATAATAAAAATATAAATCTTAAATTTCTATATTCAACTATTTTTGTAAAGATTTAATAACCATCAAACATCTCATGAGATAAAATCAAAATTTAAACTCAACTTTCAATATCTTAAATAACCTAATAGTAATCATTTATAACAATTAAATAATAATAAAAATATATTTTTTAATTACTATATTTTATATGTTAAAAAATAAAGAAATTGTATCAACACAACACAATATGATACTAAAATTGTATCATTTTGGTCATAAATCAAAATTTCGATACGATCTAAAATTTTAGACCTTATTTGCACATGACATTATTTTCGTCGATTAGACATGTGAATGAATAAATGATAAGCTCGAATCTTGGCAAGAAATACTAGAACAAGATTTTAGACATAGTAGAGTAAAGATAAAATAGATGAAATTTAAATTTGTACTAGCAGGCATAGCAAGACAATTACTAAGAACGAGATGACGAGTTATCTATTCTAAAAGCTTTAATAATCTATGGAAAAAGCATGGAGTGGTTGATAGATGTTTTATAAATGCCACAAGTAGGATGGTTGAAATGGAGGAGTACGTCATATGCTCTTTATGATTATAAGATACATTTAAAGTTTAATGGGAAGTTTTATAAAATAGTGGTTATATTTGCTATATTATATGAAGTTGAATGTTGGGCTTTGAATCAAGCACATGAGTAAACAAATGAGTCATAAATACGAGGATATTAAGGTAGATGTATAAACATACGAGGGTTGCCATGATACAAATGAGACATTAGAGACAGTCAGGGTAACATCTATTGAGAGAAAATTTTAAGAAACACATTTAAGATGGTATGAACTTGTAGATAGATGACCAAGAAATGCCTTAGTTAAGAAATATTAAATTATAACAAATACACATTAATCGAGGAAGAGGAAGACAAAAGAAGACTGAGTTAGCAATGATAAAATATGATAAAATTTATTAAAATATGAATGATTAAACAGTAGGGGATCCAGCTCAATAACATAGGAGAATTTGTATAGTTCCCCATTTAATGGATAAAGACTTGGTTGTTGTTGTTGGGAATATTCATTTAGTTTCATCAATTTGTCTCTTAAAGTGCACCATTTAATTTTCCATGATGCCATTTTGTTTGATGTTATGTCTAGAGTTGCTTGAGCAATTGATTTCGACCATTTTCATTCAAATTGGATGTAGACTAAAAGATTATTAAAGCATTGCTTATAAAGGCCTCAGGTTGTTCGTTTAGGATTTTTTGTAACCAAATGCAAGTGAAACAACACTCTTAAGCGATTGCTAGCTATGCAAAAGTTTTATTATGTAAGTTCTTTTAATCTCCTCTCCTTAGCTATTCATTTCATTTCTTATAGAGAGGAAGGCTACTTATAATCATTCTGAAGGATTAAGAGTTAAAGAGGCTTGCTCCATTGTCTCTTTTAAAGAAACGGTTGTAGTGGATTAATCGTAACTTATTTGTTAAGCAGATTTAGAGGATCTTTAGTAGCCTTTAGTTAGGGTTTAGGGTTTAGGTGATTTATGAGGTCCTAATATCAATTAGACAAGGCACGGGAATGCTAAACTTTCACTGGTCAATTTAAGCTTTTGGTTAACCAAATGGTTAGCATCGGTCGATTTATGCCTTTAGTTGACCAAGCAAATAGCTTTGGCGAACCTAAGTCTTTAGTCGACTAAGCATTTAACTTTGATCGATCTATGCCTTTGATCAACTAAGTATGTAGCTTTAGCTGACCAAAGATCAAACCTTATCTCACAATGACTATATTTAATGCTTTAGTTGATTGAATCCTAGACCTATTAGATCTTTGCTTTACAAATTTTTGTAATTGTTTTGCATACAAGATCTTGCACGAAAAACACTTTCAAAAGCAAAAAAAATATTTTTAATAGTACTCAATCATTCTCATGTCCAAAAGAACCAATGAGCTCATTTCATTAAATGGAGGGTCTATCTTTCGTTTAAAAAGTTCTATTAGTTACATCCTTCTATCTATAGTGTGAGGTAATGTTTGCACTCTTGTGTTCATTTCTTGTATCCTTGTGAGAAATTTAAAAATCTCACTTATAGGGGGTCACACTTTTAAGCTTGCAAAACCCACCTATATGGGTTAGAATTTCATCCTTTAGTGCAATTATCCTCTATAAATAGCATGCTACTCATTTTTTTTATTTTATAACGAGTGATTTAGTGAATTTGTGCGAGGTGATGCACCTTAGGTCTACTATGTTATATGAAGTTGGATGTTGGGCTGTGACTCAAGCACATGAGCAGAAGATGAGAGTTATAGGGATGATGATATTAAAGTAGATGTGCGGGCATATAAGGATGGACATGATAAGACATGAGAACATTAGAGATAAAGTCAGAGTTGCACTTATTGAGGAAAAATTCTGAGAAACACATTTAAGATGATACAAATATATACTACCAATAAATGCTCCAGTTAGGCGATATGAAAGTATGACAAATATACATATTCAATAAGGAAGAGGACTAAAGAAGACTTTGTTAGCAATAATAAAATAAGATAAAATTTATTTAAATATAGATGATATAGTAAGGAATAGATTCTGTTAAGAAGAGAAACCCATGTCTTAGACACCACGGAGTTATTGTCTTATATAGAGGAGAATATACAACATAGTTACAATAATACCCCTAGTTATATTACAATATTCCAACACTCCCCCTCAAGTTGGAGAATATAGATCATATGCACCAAGCTTGTTACATATGTAGTCAATTCGGGGACCTCTTAGTGACTTAGTGAATATATCTGGTAGTTGATCATGTGAGTTGACAAAACTAGTAGATATTTTTCCCGATATGACCTTCTCTCTAACAAAATAAAAGTCAACTTCAATATGCTTTGTCCTCTCATGAAAAACTTGGTTCGAGGCAATATGCACGGTGTCCTGATTGTCACATATAAGTGACATTTGTGTAACCTCCCCAAACTTGAGTTCTTGAAGCAACCGTTTTAGTCATATAAGCTCTTGACTATTTATGGCCATAGCTGGATACTTTGCCTCGGCACTGGATCTTGCTACAACATTCTGCCTTTTTGCTTTTCCAAGAAACAAGGTTACCTCCGAAGTGGACTTTCTATCAGTGGGAGATCCTGCCCAATCTACATTAGAGTATCCTACGACTCGAGTATGTCCTTTGCCTGCATACAAAAGACCCTTTCCTAGTGCACCTCTGATATATCGAATAATACAAGTCACAACATCCCAATGTTCTTTGCATGGAGAGTTGAGAAACTGACTTACTACACTTACCACAAATGAGATATCCGGACGAGTAACAGTAAGGTAGCTTAGTTCTCTACTAATCGTCTGTACCGTTCAGGATCTAGAAGAGACTCCCCCTAATTTGGCATGAGCTTGACATTAGGATCCATAGGGTTGTCTCTGTCTTTGAGTTTAACATTCCTGTTTCTTCTAAAATGTCCATTGTATACTTCCTTTTGGATCTGACGATCCCCTGTTTAGACTGTGCTACTTCTATTCCCAAGAAGTATTTGAGTTTGCTGAGATTCTTTGTTTGGAAATGTTTGAAAAGATGTTTCACTTGTGAAATCCCAAGATGATCACTACCTGTGATGACGATATCATCAACATAAACCACTACGTAGATGCAACCAGTGGATGAGTTGCGATAAAAGACAGAATGGTCAACCTCGCTCTGAGTCATGCCAAACTGTTGAATTACAGTACTAAATCTACCGAACCATGCTCTGGGTGATTGCTTGAGGTCATATAAAGATTTTCGCATGCGACATACAAGACCAGAAGACTCCCCCTGAGTAACAAAACACGGAGGTTGCTCCATGTAGACTTCCTCGAGCAGATCACCATGTAAGAATGCATTTTTGATGTCCAATTGATAAAGAGGCCAATGGCGAATCCAGCAGTTGACAGGAATAGGCGTACAGAAGACATCTTGGCAATAGGAGAAAAAGTATCCCCATAATCCAATCCGAAGATCTGAGTATAGTCTTTAGCGACGAGACGAGCCTTAAGTCTATCAACCATACCGTCTGGACTAACCTTCACCGTATACACCCATCGACAACCAACAACTGACTTCCCAGGTGATAGAGGAACGAGGTCCCAAGTCCCACTACTCTGTAAAGCACAAATTTCATTGAGCATAGCTTGTTTCCATCTTGGATGGGCAAAGACATCACCTGCAGTCTTTGGAAGAGAAACAGACGACAAAGAAGAAAGACAAAAATAATAGGAAGGAGAAAGACGATGATAACTCAAAGAAACATAGTGAGGAGAAGGATTACAAGTGGAACACATACTCTTTCGAAGTGCAATGGGAATATCAGAGTCAGGAGATGAGACCGGAGGAAACGACGAAGGACTTGGCTCCAAAGATGTGTCCACGGCAGTGTTAGTGCTGGGCGGCGGCAAAGGAGGACGAGGACGACGCTGATAAACCTGCAAAGGAGGAGACGAGGTTGGGAATGATAGAGGCGCCACCATAAGACAAAAGATAGTCACTGGTGCAGGTGGAGAGGGAGAAACCTCGAACTGGGAAGCAAGAGGCCCAAAAAAATGAAATCGAATCAAAAAATGTAACATCAGTGGAGATGAAGTACCAACGAAGAGTAGGGGAATAACACTTGTACCCTTTCTGAGACCGTGGGTACCTAAGGAAAATGCACTTATGAGATCGGGGAGAGAGTTTATCAATACCAGGATTAAGATCATGAGCAAAACATATAGAACCAAAGACCCGAGGTGGTAAAGGATGAAGAGGATAATGTGGGTAGAGGATATGATGAGGTAGTTTACCCTGGAGAGTGGAGGAAGACATGCGATTGATGAGATAACACGCAGTAAGTACGTCATCACCCCAAAATTGATGAGGAACATGAGAATGGAGAAGAAAAGTCTGAGTGGTCTCAAGGAGATGACGATTCTTGCATTTTGCAACTCCATTCTGTTAAGGGGTATGAGAGTAAGACGTGCGATGCAGCACACCATGAGATGCCAAGAAAAGCGAAACTGAGTAGAAAGATACTCGCGTACATTATCACTTTGCAAAGTTCGAAGAGAAATACCAAACTGAGTTTTGATTTCATGAAAAAAAGATTGAAAGATAGAAAATAATTCTGAATGTTCCTTCATCAGACATAACCATGTACAATGGGAAAAATCATCTATAAAAGTAACAAAATATCGTGATCCCAATGTAAAAGAAACACGATTTAGACCCCAAACATCATAATGAACCAAAGCAAAGGGGGTCGTAGCCCGACTCACAGTGCGAGGAGAAAAAGAACTACGAACATGCTTACCTAACTGATACGACTCACAAGACAAAGACTCCAAGTGAGAAAGACTAGGATGTAATTGTTTGAACTTATCAAGACCTGGATGTCCCAACTGAGCATGAATAAGAAGTGGAGATGCCGCCGCCGAACCAACAAGAGAGGGTTGTTGAAGCCGATAAAGGCCATGAGACTCACATCCGAAGCCAATCATCCTCCCCGTACTCCAATCCTGTAAGAAAATAGACATTTTTAGTAAAAGAAATGACACAATTAAGAGATCGAGTTAGTTGACTTATTGACAATAAATTAAAGGGAGCTTCGGGAACATAAAGAACATTATGAATGGAAAGAGACGGAGAAGGATGAACAATACCAATACCCTTGGACTGAGTTTGGGAACCATTGGCCATGGTGACGATTGGTAAATAACCAGAAGTAGTGAGAGAAGAAAATAGGGATTTATTACTAGTGATATGATCGGTGGCCCCAGAATTAAGAACCCAAGGACTTGAAGAGCGAGATATGCCAGCAAAGGAATTACCAGCGTGTATAATAGTAGCAGTGGAATCAGAAGCCTGACAATCCTCAAACCATTTCAGAAAGTCATTATAGGAAGGTGGTGGGGTCAGATCCGATGTTAACTGTGAAGTGGAAGCTGAAGAAGCAACAAAACTCTGAACGATCTGAGCAGCGCGAGGAGGTCGACCATGCAGACCCCAGTACTTATCAATCGTGTGGCCCGGGCGATGGCAATGATCACACCAAGGATGACCTTTGCCACCCTTGTGAGGCGGAGGTCTGGTGTTGTGTCGAGAGACCAAAGCTGACGAGTCAGGAACGGAAGGAGGCATCGTCAATATCTTGGCCGGGACACGGAGGAGAGTTGCCCAAGTATTGTCCATGATAGCTTCTGTGGGGCTGCCTAATATCTGATCACGAACATGAGAATAATATGTGGGCAGACCATATAAAGCTAGGGACATAGAAAATTTCTTCCGATTTTCAAGCTCTTCAATAGGATTGGTCGCAGGTGGTAGCAGTTCATTGAAGTCACAAAGAAGGCTAGAGACCGAACACAGGTAAGTTGACATTGAATCCTTAATCTAATGGGGATTGAGGATGGTTATGAGATCTTCACAAACTTGATAGAGTCGTCGAGAGGTGTTTGTAAAGAGTTGTTGAGCCTGTGTCCAAACAGCTTTGCAGGTTTTGTGAGTACGAAAGACATTTCTAAGAGATGGATGGATGGTGACAGGTTTTGTGAGTACGAAAGATATTTCTAAGAGATAGATGGATGGTGGCTCGGATAATACAACACAACTGAGCGTCAACCTTCTTCCATAGAGGACGATCGAAGAGTTGAACATCTTCTTCAGTTTGAATGAGATGTGTCTCATAACCTTGTCCAATTAGCCAAAGCTCAATGTGAGATGCCCAAGAGACGTAATTTTTACCATCCAACTGCTCAGAAGAGAGTGGTGCAGTGATGTGGTTAGTAAAGATTGAGGTATCTGGCTTTGGGACGCCGGATGTATCCATTGATTAGTTTGGAAAGAACTGTGAAGAAAGGCTCCTGACTGTCGGAGAAAACAGTGTCGAAGAAGATGAGGGTCGTGGTTGCACCCGAGTCTCCAGTGAACAGGATGTGGCTGAGGAAGCAGGAGAAGTTAGTGGTGTACTCCTGATTCGACAATTGGAACAACCTCACGGGCGAGCAACTGCGGAAGGTGGCGTGAGGGTTGGTGTCGCCGATCCTCGGTGACGGCGGCTGCAGAACAACGACGACGTGTTTGCGTGCGAAGAACGTCGGAGGAGAAGGCATAACCCTTCTCGGAGGAGAAAGGAAGAAGTGGTGCGGGAGGCGTTGTTCCGTGCCCTAGCAGAAAATCGCGAGGAAGCCGCGATGTTGCGTTTTCCTGGTTGTAAGAGACGCCTTGGTTGTACTTCTTGGTGAGTTGGGTAGCGGCGGGGAGGACGACGTTGGTCACCTGCGGGACAAGGACTCACCAGAGAAGACGCGGATGATAGGCTCCGTTGGATCAAGGGGAAGAAAATTAGGGTTTTCGCTCTAATATCATGTTAAGAAGAGAAACCCGTGTCTTAGGCATCACAGAGTTATCCTCTTATATAGAGGAGAATATATAGTATAATTATAATAATACCCCTAGTTATGTTACAATATTCCAACAGATTCCAATGACACATATAGTGGATCCCAGCTAGTGGGATAAGGCTTGATTGTTGTTGTTGTCCATAGATGTGTTAGGTGATGGAGTATAAATGAATCTCTAAACCACATTACATAATTATCATCTACTTCACTCATTTATTATACTTTAACTATTACAATTATTAATTTTCACACACATACACATCAAACTAATATTTGAATTTATAAGTGTGCTTTTAGCAAGACATTTGTATATTTAGATAATTAAGGATATGTATGAGGATGTAATGAAAGTGAAGACTCCAAAAAAGACTAACCAAAATGTTCTTAATAAAGATAAAGTTACATTAATGATGAACTCTAAATTCATATCTTTTTACATTTGTTATGGATGAACACATTGGACATATTACATGTTTTTGCAGATGACATTCTTTTCTTTGATGAGACACGTGAAGAAGTAAATCCTAAGCTTGAGTCTCGATGGGAAATACTAGATGTAAAAAGTTTTTAGCTTAGCAGAGTAAAGACAATATTTGAAATTTAAGTTTGATAGTAGTAAATATAACAAAACAATTATTAAGACAGGAGGTGATGAGCTTTAAATATTTAGGTTCATTTGTAAAAGGATGAAGGGGTTAATAGATGTTTTACCTAGGGTTAATAGTAGTAAATATAACAAAATAATTATTAAGATAGGAGGTGATGAACTTTAAATATTTAGGTTCATTTGTAAAAGGATGAAGGGGTTTATAGATGTTTTACCTAGGGTACAAGAAAGAAGGATAATTGAATGAGGGAGAGCCTCGAGTGTTCTTTATGATCTTAAGGTACCTCTAAAGATTAAAAGGAAGTTTTACAAAATGACAATAAGATCTTGTATGTTATATGGAGCTGAGTGTTGAGATATGATTCAAGAACATGAACGAAAGATGAGAGTCATAGAGATGAGGATACTAAGGTGGATGTGCGGACATACGAGGATTAATATGCTAAGAAATAAGAATATCAGAGAAAGTTGGATTGTACCTATTGAGGAAAAACTTTGATATACGTATTTAAGATGGTATGGGCATATACTTAGGCGACCGATAAATGCCATAATTATGCGATATAAGACTATATAAATATGCACATTAATCGAGAAAGAGGGAGACTAAAGAAAATTTTGTTAATAATGATAAAATATAATAAAATTTATTTAAATATAAATAGACTAGGATATATTAGCAGATTGAGCCTAATGATGGAAGATGATTCATATATCCGACCCTATTTAGTGGAATAATGGCTTGATTGTTGTTGTTTTAGTAAGCCATTTTTAATGATTGAATTTAATGGGCTTGGATAAAGGGGCAGTCATGTTATGGAAAAGGGGCAATGTTGAAGTAGAGAGTTATCATTTAGATCTTGCGAAGTTGTTCCTTGTGGCAGAGGTGACCAACTACAATGCAATCAACAAAAGAGGAGGGACCAGATCTCGTGATTTGGGGTGCGTGCTAGAGAAGGGCTTGATGGTGCTATGACATTGTTGCAAGAGTTAGTTAGTTCTCATATAGGCAAGGGCAGCAATATTTGTTGCTGAAGATTAAGAGTATGTGGAAAAGGAACTTAGAGATTTAATAGGAAATATTACAAAAGGCCCCTCTAGTTTAAGTGTGGAATTGTATGAAGAGAAAAAGAACATAACACTTTTTCATTATTGTATAATTCACAAGGAGTCCGACTAAAATAGGAGAATACAAGAGACATTAGAAAGGAAGATTACAAAATAAAAATCTCTCTCAATCACAGATTTAATTCCTTTCCTTCTATATCATTTCCTTAATCATATCAAATTAATTCTTTTCCTTCTATGTCATTTTCTTAATCATATCAAATCAAATCAGATTAGAATATTCTTTAATGTTGTCAAATCAAATCAGAATATTCCTTAATACTGTCAACACTCCCCCTCAAGTTGGTCCAAAGATATCTATCATGCCCAACTTGTTGATTTGAAATTCAAATGCTTGTTTCAACAAGCCCTTAGTCAACACATCTGCCATTTGCTGTGAAGTTGGCACAAATGGCGTGCAAATTATCCCTTCATCGAGTTTTTCCTTTATAAAGTGTCGGTCAATCTCAACATGCTTTGTTTTGTCATGTTGAACTGGATTTTGAGCAATGCTGATCACTGTCTTGTTATCACAGTACAGCTTCATAGGAAGATTAATTTCCTTAGTAAGATCTTCTAGGACCTTCTTAATCCAAAGAACCTCACAGATCCCTTGAGCCATAGATCTAAATTCTGCCTCGGCACTGTTTCTTGTAACTACACTTTGTTTTTTGCTTCTCCAATAAACTAAGTTACCCTAAAGAAATGTGCAGTACCCTGAAGTTGACCTCCTACCAGTGATTGATCCTGACCAATCAGCATCAGTATACACCTCAATCCCTCTCTTATCAATTTTCCTAAAGAATAGTCCTTTTCCTGGAGTCCCTTTCAAATATCGGAGAATTCGATATGCAGCTTCAAGGTGCTCTTTAAATGGAGAATGTATAAATTGACTTACCATACTCACAGCAAAGGCAATATCAGGGCGTGTGTGTGACAAGTAAATCAACCTTCCAACCAGTCTTTGGTGCTTTCCTATATCTGCAGGAATTCCCTGTTTGACTTCTCTAAGCTTAACACTAACATCTATTGGCGTTTTTGATGGTTTGTAGTCATTTAATCCAGTTTCTTTTAAAAGATCCAGAATATACTTCCGTTGGGTAGCCACTATGCCCTTCTTGGATCTTGCAACTTCCATTCCCATAAAATATTTTAGTTGGCCCAAGTCTTTAATCTCAAATTCTTTTGCTAAGTTTTGCTTCAATTTGCTCATTTCTTCAGCATCATCACCCGTCAATATTATGTCCACGTAAACAATCATCACTGAAATCTTGTTTTTGATGGATCTTTTAGTAAATGGAGTATGATCAGATTGACCCTGAGTATATCCTTGACCTTTAACAAACCTTGTAAACCTGTCAAACCAAGCTCTGAGGGATTGTTTGAGTCCATATATAGACTTTCTCAGCTTGCACACTTTATTCCCAAATTTCTCAATGAATCCAGGTGGAGGTTCCATATAAACCTCCTCTTCTAGGTTCCCATTTAAGAATGCATTCTTCACATCTAGCTGATTCAATGGCCAATCAAGGTTAGCAGCTATAGATAGAAGTATTCGTACTGTGTTTAATTTAGCAACCGGAGAAAAAGTCTCGGAGTAGTCTACTCCATAAGTCTGAGTTTTAGCTACCAGGCGGGCCTTGTTCCTTTCCAAGGATCCATCTGAGTTGTATTTTGTCACGCCCCGGAGGAGTCTCTGTCCGAAGAAATTTCGGCAACATCTCCCCTGTACGGCGGACAATCTGAAACTTTTCTACAAGCACTATATACCTCAGCCACATACGGCTGGAATAATAACAATAAAAGAAAACAAACACCACGCAGTTAATATCAAATTCAGCCTCTGGCTGACACAACCACGCAGTCAAAAATAAAGCAGCCCACTCGGCTGTACCAAGACCAAAACACAAAAACTGCTAGCCGGCTAGACTTACACAACCAATAACATAAATACAAAATACCACATAACAACATCAACACTCCAAAAATAAAACCGGAGTACAGAGCTAACAAAACTGATACATAAAACAAAACAAAACATACGTGAAACCGATAAGTCTTCCACGCGACGTGGGATCAGCAGATGTGATGCCCAAGCGACACCAAACCAAACCCGGTACAAAAAGATAGTATCAACGGGTGAGTTCAACAACTCAATAATACCAATGGACATGAGTAGTAAGATATATCTAACAGAACAATCATGGAATACAACTTCCTAATCATATATAGGAATACGAAAACCGAAGGTAATCGAGGAAGTCAGACTCACCAGAACTCCTATCCGATAAAAAGGTCACAAACCGAAGTGTCAATAATCCCAGATGCAGTCAAAGTATGATCCAACCAAAATGCATCAACCAAATGCAGGAAACACAATCATAAAATATAAATGCATCAATGCTAATGATGCGTCCCGGTCACCCCGACGCTATACTATCTCACACACAAACGGTGAGACCGAATGGGTAGGGCTATGACTGCACTGTCGTCACTACTCCCGATGAGTAACCGAGTGGACGGAATGCTGTCGGAGTCCGTCCTGTGACCCCAAATCATAAACGGGGAGCTCAACGCCTCAACTCCCAGACACGACGACGGGAGGTATCTCGCCGACTACCACGCCGAGTCACCGACCAACGGAGCTAAACAGAGTCCACCGTCTGCCTTACGCTGCTACACTAAATGCCAGGTGAGCCAAACAGAAGGAATCGTCACGGCCACCACGCCGAGTCATACGACTAACGGAGCTAAACAACAGAATCCGCCACACACCGCTCGATATACCACTAATCCACGAGTGGTGGTGATATAATCTGGCGATGTGCTCAACCATAGTGGAGCCGATAATCGCGAAGATGCAATCATGATGCATGACACTAAGCATAGTCATAAACTGATCAACATAACCATAGCCATATATATAATATGGGTACCACAATATCAGTGAGTCAAATCCACAGATCTAGGGTATACAGGTCCTCTATGGTATAACAACCTAGATCCTAAACATATCTCCCTTCCATAATATATATACCAATAATATACACAGATCAAAGAATCAAAGTCTAGGTACACGAATCATATGTGATATACAAATAGAGGTACACAAATTTGATATGGCACAAAAACCTAAGTATCAGATAATCTAGATACACAGGCCAGAAACAACAATCCAAATCCTAGTCCTAACCTCAGTAAGCATGGGATGTCACTCTAGAAACTAAGATACTCATGGTAACAAGATAATCATGGCAACAAATCACGAGATATAAGCACGGATACATCGCAGGTGACAAACCTAACATGCTATGGATATCAAACAGTGACATACCAAAGGCAAACATGTTCATTGCATGTAGTTATAAAATACTATGCATATCCAATGACAATATCATAAAAGATAAGTCAAGAGGTACCCGCCTCAAATAGAAGGGTCCAATCCGGTAATAGATCCCTCATCGAGACACTCGTCTCGAATCCAAATCCTGCAAATCAAACATACAGATTTAGCTAATTACTTATGAGTTAAATAGCTAAATCACATTCTCAAACCTAATTAGGATAATCATAATCAAATACGATTATTGATTAACCACCTAAGCTAGAGTTAAACTGGTTTAACCCTAATAAAGTCATCATCTACCTTAGATTAGTTTAGGTTAAACATAAACCCCTTTCCTAATCTAACAATCTATATTCCACAATCGAAATTGTATTAGATCTATGTAAACAAAAAGAACAAAACCATCCCTCACCCAAACTTGTACTAGGGTTTAGTGAATACCTCTAAGATGACAACAAGGTAGCTGCTAAGGGGTAATCGAGTCTGTCCAGCGATGACAAGGTCCTGCAAATCTGGTGAAGAGGAAGCAATAAACCTCCCTGATGAAATCCCTAATGCAAGCTCCACCAAACACATCAACACTTACTGGACGGATCAAAAATCAATAAGACAGTCTATTAACAGCTTACCACAGTTTGTGTCGGCACTGCTCTGTGTGGGAAGAGGGCAACACCTAGGCACTGGCGTTCGGCCTCGTAACCGCAATCAGGGCTCGAGCAGGGAGAATGGCGGCGGATCAGGTGCTAGGGCACCGCTGGAATGAAGCTCGCGTGCCGAGGCTTCGAAGAGGAGAACAAAAGAGTCGGCACGCTAGGGCACAAGGATGACAGCGCCCCGCCGGCGTTCTGAACGGCGACTCCCATGTGGCCCTCGGCTGACGGCAGTGGACCGACCGGGGCACACAGAGGCAGAGGGAGTCGGGCGGATGCGGTATGCGACGGTGGAGAGCAGATGAACTTCGGCCTCACGAGGGCTTCACCGGCCGAGAAGATATGCCCCGGCGACGAAAGGGCGAGAAATGGAAGCAGACGAGAATCGGCAGAGGCTTGAACTCCTTGGCTGATCACCCTTGTACACGAAGGAGAAGGAAGAGGCATGAGGCTTGGCCACCGCTCTTGTACCGGAGGGGAAGGAGATGAAGGCTCGGCGCCGCACAGAGGAGGGGATCGGGATGGTGAGGAATGGAGGAGGAATCGGCGTCGGCTAGGTCACGCGGGAGAGAAAAAGAAGAAAAAAAAAAAACACTAAAAGAAAAAGGAAAAACAAAAAAACAAAAATCAACTTTTCCTCATTAAAATAGGGTAGCCTAAACAGGCTTTTCCGGGCCCCATTTTTATCCCCGTAAACACGTCCATACGGTCTCCGAAAAATTCCCGAAAAATTTCCAAAAATTCCGAAAAATTCCCTTATCGTTATCTGCCCCTTTTCCGGTATTTTACATATTTCACGGTAAATACCCACTTACGACCAACAATTGTCTTCCCATTAGGAAAATCCACTTTCTCCCGAGTAGAGTTCTTCTCCAAATCTTTCATCTCCTCAAGAATAGCTTCTCTCCACTCAGGAACATTCCGGGCTTCCTGGATGCTGTTAGGAATGGATACATTAGACAATTGTGAAATAAATGTACAATAGGAAGGTGAAATATTTTCATAAGACACAAAGTTTGACCGGGGATATTTTGTACAAGATCTACCACCTTTCCTAAGAGCAATGGGAAGATCCAATTGACTAGAAAACTCAGGATTACTTGGAAGATTGGGTTCTTGTGAATCATGAATTTCATGATTGAACCTCTAATTGGATACTTGAGGATGCTAGGAACTAGGGCCTTCCTTTTTCTTTGAATAGACCAGACCTTTATATCGTTTCCCATCCATTTCTGTTATTTCATTTTGTTCATTTTGAGATGGCATTATCACAGAGTGTTCTTGTTTGTCGGTAGACTCAATATTTTCCCCATTTTCTACCTCTTATACTTTTAGTGATAGAGCATCATTAGGAACAAGCGCAAAAGTTAAGTCAGATTTATCAACACATTCATCTTCATTAGGTTTGTTCTCCCCCTGAAGATGAGTGTTCTGGTATGAAGTTCCCTCAAGAAAAGTGACATCCATAGAGACAAATATTTTTTTTGAAATTGGATCAAAGCATTTGTAACCCTTTTGATTGTTGGGGTATCCTACAAATATACATTTATGTGCTTTTGGATCAAGTTTTGATTTTCTAGGATCAAAATTATGAACAAATGCAACACTTCCAAAAATTTTTAAAGGGATGTTTGTCACTAACCGAGAATCAGGAAAGCATTATGTGAAAACCTGGATTGGAGTTCTAAATGACAAATTTCGGGTTGACATTCGATTAATCAAATAGGTTGTTGTCAGACCTCCTCCCCAAAGATACTTAGAAACCTTAGTTGTAAAACTCAAGGCTCTAGCAACTTCAAGGATATGTTTGTTTTTCCTTTCAACAATCCCATTTTGTTGGGGTGTATAATTACATGAACTTTGGTGCACAATCCCTTTCTCATAAAGAAAATTTCCCAACATATTATTAAAGAATCCCATTCCATTATCACTTCGAAAAATTTTAATCTGAGTTTGAAATTGAGTTTGAACCATGTTATAAAAACTTTTGAACATCATTGCAGCCTCAGATTTTTCTTTTAGCAAAAAAACCCATGTGACCCTAGTATAATCGTTAATGAAAGTAATGTACCATCGTTTCACAGAAACAGTGGTCACCCTAGAAGGACCCCAAATATCACTATGAATCATAGTAAAAGGTGCTGATTTTTTGTATGGTTGAGGTTGAAAAACAGATCGATGATGTTTTGCTAATTCACAGGATTTACATTGAAAAATTGACTGCTCTTTATTAATAAACATCTTGGGAACTAACAACTTTAAATATTGAAAACTAAGATGACCCAATCTATAATGCCATAACAAAATTTCACTATTATTTGGAACAGAAATAGAGCTGAAACAAGTTTTATGGTTTGACCCTTCATTAAAGAGGTAAAGCCCACCATCCTGTTTAGCATCCCCAATCATCTTCCCCGAGGTTAAATCCTGAAATTCACAATGCGAGGAACAAAAATTAGCTCTACAATTATGATCATGGGTGAATTTACTGATGGATAGAAGATTGCAGGAAAGGGTGGGAACATGTAGAACATCTTTCAATGTTATAGATTGAGAAATAGGTACTAGTCCTTTTCCTGCAACAGTAGCAAAGGAACCATATGCAATTTTGATCTTTTGATTCCCTGCACTTGGTGTATAAGAAGAGAAATATTGCGAAATACCAGTCATATGATCAGTAGCACCTGAATCTAAGATCCAGAAGCCATTAGATTTGGTACATGCGAGGGTACCGATGGGAACAATACCTGAATCAGCAAGGGCACATGAAGAATTAGAATTTCCTAAGGATTGAGAAAATAGTTTTTGTAAGTGCTCCATTTGTTCCTTAGTGAAGGGAAAAGATTCTGAGGAAGATTGCCGCTTTGGATCTTAATAGTTCATGAAGGGCACGACTTTCATGTGCTCCCCCTAACTTGTTATCACTGCCCTGTTTCCTCTTCCCATATGCTGGTTTTCCATGCAACTTCCAGCAGTTTTCACGAGTGTGCCACGGTTTTCTACAATAGTCACACCAAGGCCTTTGCTTTCCTTGTCTATTTCCTTCAAATTCTGCACCACGAACTGCAAGAGCGGACCCTTCCATTTCTGGTTTTGATTCAGGAATATTTTTTAGCATCACATATCGTCTTGCTTCTTCCCTACGTACTTCTGAGAAAACTTCTCTTAGAGAGGCAAAGGCTTTCATCCCAGGATACACCCTTGAACCTCATCGAGTTCCTTGTTCAAACTAGCCAGGAACACAAATACCAGGTTTCTTTCTATCTTCTTTTTATAGCGAGCACTATCATTTGGATTTTCCCAATCTTCTTCAAACAAATCCAACTCCTGCCAAACAATCATCATCTCATTATAATAAGATGTTACCTCACAATCTCCTTGCTCCATTTTCCACAGTCGAGTGTTTAATTTGAACAATTGAGAATGATTGTCCAAATTTGAATACGTTTCTCTAACAGCTTCCCACACATCTCGAGCTGTGGGTAGAAATATAATGGCTTTCCAATCACAGGATCCATAGAGTTTATTAACCAAGCAGTGACCATAGAATTTGAGACCGCCATTGCTCGAATCTTGGATCCTTTGTGGTTGGAGGTTTGATTTCACCATTGAGATACCCAAGTTTTCCTTTGCCGTCTATTGCCAATCGTACTATCTGAGACCACTCAAGATATTTTTTTCCATTCAGTTTATGAAGAGTAATCTGGAGAGATTAGTAGAGTTGTCAGGATGAAAACCCGCCATCGGTTGCTTGGGCTTTTGCCTCCAAAGGCATCATCTCACTCCCAGCATCTTGGATGCTGGACCAGAGCCAACCATGGCTGCCTTAAAATTCATCCTTACATCCTATTGCTCTGATATCATGTGGAATTGTCTGAAGAGAAAAAGAACATAACTCTTTTTCATTATTGTATAATTCACAAGGAATCCGACTAAAATAGGAGGATGCAAGAGACATTAGAAAGGAAGATTACAAAATAAAAATCTCTCTCAATCACAGATTTAATTCCTTTCTTTCTATGTCATTTCCTTAATCATATCAAATTAATTCCTTTCCTTTTATGTCATTTCTTTAATCAAATCAAATCAAATCAGATCAGAATATTATTTAATGTTGTCAAATCAAATCAGAATATTTCTTAATACTGTCAACATTAAAAAATATCAAGTTTCTCCTTAATTTTAAAATAAAATTAGGTATTATACAAACCCTAAGGAATAAAGTAAAATATTGAGTTAAATACGAATTTGGCTCTAATAGCAAATTGGTGTAGCAGAAATAACAAATTAATATAGTATAAATTGCTCTCCTATTAAATTAATGTCCTATAAAAAAATGCTCTCATATTAAATAAAAACAACACTAAATAGAATTGATGCAATTCGGGCAGTTACTATCTCACAAAAAGAAATAAATTTAACTTATACTGAGATTAAAAATTCAATTTTATTGACTTGAAAGATGATCAATAAAAATTACCTCTTTTATTGTTGTCAATGCTAACAAACTAGGAAAATATTTAAACACAAATTAGGAAATGCACCAATCTAATTACATTCCTACAAAACTATTTACCTTCTACCTTAAATATCAAAACTACTTAATAACCATGCCTTAAAATAAACAATTTCTATCTTAAAAGCTAATCATCTTAAAGAAAAAATCATGGCAAAGGAAACTCTTTAAAAATCTATAACCTTTAAAACTTAATTTCTTTATTTGCATTATGGCAGGCTGTAAGTTATTTTTCATTGTGGCCTTTGATAAGAGTGATGAAATAATGAAATATTTTATTATTGTTGCTGTGGAAGAGGAATAAGGGATGGATTGTTAGAAAAATAGAAAAAAATTAAACATAATATAAATTCTAACCTTATTAAATATATAATTATAATTAAATTAAATTATTCTATATGCAAATTTGATTTAATTTTAAGTCGATCAAAATAAATTAAAATTAAATTTGCTTATCCTAAATCCTAAATCAGCTTTTAATTAATAATATATATCTATGACAATCATATATAAATAAAAATATTTTTAATTAATATATTTTATATTTAAAAGAAATATAAAATAAAATGAGCAAGACTAAAAAAGATTTGGTTAGCAATAATAAAACAAAATAAAATTTATTAAGTATAGTAGGAGATAGAGCTCAATGGCGTAAAAGGATCCATATAGTTGACCCCACCTAGTGGGATAAGGCTTGATTGTTGTTGTTGTATATTTTATATTTAAATGGATATCGAAACCGTATCGGCATAAAACAATGATAGGCGAAAACCGTAAGTGTATGGTGGTCATTAAGTAATAAAAAGATCGATCCCACATGACGATAAAATCAAGTATCAATCGAATTCACGAAGTAGGTTATCTAGAAAATCCTAGTTCGGAGTTTAATAGAGAAAGAAAACTAGTCGAGCATGCACAAAAAGACAAAGTGCTTTTTACTTTCCTACCTCAATGTTTGTTCATATGCATATGGTCTATCTTGAATTCGATAAACTTTTGAAATTACACTAGCGTGCCTGAACTCGGCACCTTCTTTCAAGGCGACCTTACTAGAGCGACCGCTTTCTGAGTGAGCCTTCTGTCACAATGCCCCGCAGCCCTCTAGGTGTCATCCCTTACTTTGTGACGCCGAGTCGGGGCAAACCTATTAAGCTCCGTGATAGTCAATGGCGTCCTCATGAGGTTTTGGGCTACTTTATTGTCCAATCCCTCATGTCTCGGTTCTTTATGGGTCGGAGATTTGGGTTTACCTTTTGGTCCTTCCCCGTGTCACGTGAGATATGAAGGTGCATGATTAGTGCCACAAACGTGTATGTGCAATAAAGCCGGATCATGAAACAAACATATCATGCAATAGAGAAAGATAAATAGACTTTATAAAAAGTATGTCAACAATTCATCGGGTTGCTCTCTTGTCCTAGAATTTAGAAAACTACTCTATGGAGATGGAGTTACAATTGAAAGACATTGAATTAAACATTCTACAAATCAAAACAGAGAGTAGAAAGAAGAAAACTTAGTCATGATGGTTGCTGTGTCTTTGGAAGGATCTCCAAGTTCCAAGGGTGGACGGATGACTTCGACGACTCCTTAGACGGCGGTACTAGGGTTTCCTGTCATGGGGAAACCCTCCTTGTTTAGGAGCCTTCTTGGGCTTTTTATAGCCCTTTAAACCGACCAAAACAGTTAGAAATTCCATAATAGGGCTCCGTTGTCACACCACGGCCGTACCTAGGAGGCATGGTCGGGCCGTGTTGCGCCAGCGACTAGGTTGGGGGTCGTACATGATAGTGTTATAGCAGCTAGGCCGTGTTCGGTGTTGTAGAGAAAGGCATGGCCGTGCCAGGGGCACGACCTAGTCGTATTGTGCTCTGTGGAGAGAAACATGACCTTGCTTGGGAGGCACGACTTAACATGTAGATTTTGATTGCGGTTGGATGGGGCATGACAGCTTGTGTCAAGTGCTGAAAGCCTTGTTTTCGCTCTTTGGCCGGAGGAATACACCCGTGCCATGAGACAATGTCAGAGTGTGTTCCTTGCTTCAAATCCATGTTCCAAGGCTTTTATGCTCCAATTTCGCTCCAGTTTCACGTTCTGTCAATGAAAAGGTACAAAGGGTAAATCTCTAAATGAAAAGAGTAAAAACAATAAAAAGAAGATGCAAGTATTCAAATGACACAGAATGCATGCAAAATAATACTAAAAGCCATGCATGAAATACATTCATCACATAATCCATTACTAAAAATGTATCGTTTTGGTCATAAACTGAACAATTTGAAATTTTAAACCTTAATTCATATATCACGCTTTCTTTTTATATGAAATGATTGATAAGTGCTACAAAAAGCCTCTCTCATCATCCTTGTTATTATGAGGAAAATAGAGATTTTAGCTATCTTTGGCTCTGATCTGGTGGTGATGGTATTTGTAAAGTAGCTTCACATAAAGTGCATCATTTTTGCATGCTTCATGTTTCCATCTGTATTTGTTAGTTTATATCACTCATGATCTTCCAATTTCCCTTTTCAAATTGGATTCTTGTTTGTTATTCTGTTCCTTGATGGAAATATAACTCTTTGATAATGTTGGTTGCTAATTCTGTTGATGGGTAACTCCTTTATACCATCTTACAGAATGCATCTTGTTGATGTTGTAACTGTCAGGATTCTGATGCTTCAATTAGGAAAAGGGCTCTGGAGCTTGTTTATCTTTTGGTTAATGATATAAACGTAAAACCTTTGACAAAAGAGCTTATTGATTATCTGGAAGTGGTGGATCATGATTTCAAAGGAGACCTTACTGCTAAAATTTGCTCAATTGTTGAAAAGTAAGTGCAAATGCTCGCTTTATGTTATATGTAACTTCAGCCAGATACATGAAAAATCATATATTAAAATTACTATGTGGATGCTTCCAATGGTTGATTGAGTGACTTATGATGTTTAACATAGTTACACATTTTTAGTTGAAGTTTCAGTTGTTAAGATGTTAATTTATTATGATGAAATTTTAAGCAATTGCTTATGATTAGCTTGTATCATTTATCCTTTGAAACCTATTTCTTGGATTCATTTGAAATATCATTTCTATTCCTACAATGCTTTTGGGTTTGTTTCGAATTTGGTTGTTTCTCATATTTCTAACTAGGCCTGTTTTGCTATTCTCTATCAGGTTTACCTAGACTATTAATTAAAAAAAAGCTATTGCAAACTTTGAACAGTTTCAGGACCTCTTTGTCCATAGAATTACTTTTCCATCCCTATTGTTGGAATTCCCCATACATGAAACACAAAATGATAACTGAGAACTTTTAATTTTCAGGATCACTTCACTATGTTCATAACTAGAGCATTCATGTTACACAGTCATGGATTTTTCCTCTTTCTTTTTCATCAATATGTTATATGGAGTCGATTTTTGTTTTGCTTTTATAGGTTTTCCCAAGAAAAGAAATGGTACATAGATCAGATGTTCAAAGTGTTATCTCTGGTATGTGAAGTATTCTTCTGAATTCCTTCTCTTTTCAAAATACTCAATGTTAGTTGGTTTTGTCTGTTTTTTAGAGTATGTTTGGAAGTAAGCCTTAATTTCGAATAGTTCATGGCTCTTTGAAATTCCATCTGGAATTTCCATTGATAAACCATCACTTTTAACTACATTTAGTTACCGAATATGATGGAACCACTAGTGCAATAATTCACTGGATTGTAAACGTGTCCAGCAGAGTCCAGTTCAACCATGTTAAAGTTTCTTTATTAGAAAAATAAATTTAGAAGTTTGAACCATTCTGCAATGCTGCAAATTTTTTACTAAAAAGTTCATTAAGCTTAACAGCATGAGTTTTACTATGGTTAACTAGAAGCGATGTTGTATTTATTAGTTAGGCTAAACATGATCAATTAAACTGATCTCTTTTATCAGTTTTTTAAACATGTCATGGATAATTTAAATCCTTAAAATTGTAAATTAAAAATATGCACAAATAAAATCTTAAATATATTTAAATTTCTCTTTTTATGAATATGTAAATAGTCTTATCTATCCTTGACCTTTGTACTTGAAGTCAGGTACGAGTATCCACATGAATATATTCAGATGTTATATGCATGATTTTTTTTCCCAAATTGAGACAGATGGACTTTGGTAGAAAAAGGTCATAATTTAGGATACGTGTACAAGACCCACTTACATTTTCCAAGACCCAAAACCAGATCTAGTAATCTCTTTAGTTTGGTTCATGCTAGTGCAAGCCTGGGTTATAGAAATAACCTCCACTTGAATCCTACTTTCATTGGCTTTATTTTCTTTATCTATAATCTTTTCCTAAATAACATCGCATCTTCTTTGTTTTCTCTATTTCTCTGATGTCTAGGCAGGGAATTATGTGAAAGACAACGTGTGGCATGCACTTATAGTTGTAATAAGCAATGCACCTGATCTTCAAGGATACTCTGTAAGGTCTTTATACAAGGCATTCTACACATCACCCGAACAGGTAAATGCTTTATGTTGATATTTATACTTTATAATATTACTTCTTTATGAAGAAAATATTACAGTTGTAATGAATTAATTGTCTAGGTAAGTTTAGTGCGTGTAACAGTGTGGTGCATTGGCGAATATGGTGAGATGCTGGTTAACAATATTGGGGTGTTGGAAGTTGAAGAGCCAATGACAGTATGTGCATAGATTTCTGTTTAGTTATTTACTAGCAGTCACGCTGATACTTCTATTACTTTCCTTTTAATTGTCAACTTGCTGCTTAGTTTCATTTTCTAAAACATGTTAGGTTGTGATGGCACTTCTTTTTCAACCAATAGACAACTACATTTTTTCATAATTTCTTTTCTCTTATGTTATTTTGGTTGTGTTTATACTTTGAGGTTTTGAAATATGATTCTTTGCATTACTTTTCTGGTTATTCTTAAATCCATGTTGTTCATTGACATTAAAATATTGAGCCTCAATAACTTCGACTAGTTGTGTAGATATTTCGAGTATAATTTTGTATATCTATACAGTTCATTCATCAATAAAATACTTTTTTTTTTGTTTTCTTGCATATATTATTCATGAATATTCACTGCTTTTTTATCTCCTGCACCTCTCATAAATATGTTGTACTTTATAATGATCATCTAAAAGAGAGAAGGATTTGCAACATCTATATTTTCATGACAATTTTTTGTATTCTGTTAATCCTTCTACCCACTTGATAAATTGTTGCAGGTGACTGAATCTGATGCTGTGGATGTTTTGGAGGCTCGTTTAATTAGTCATTCATCAGACACTGCAACTCGATCGATGTCCTTGATTGCTCTTTTGAAGCTGTCTTCCCGTTTTCCACCGACCTCAGGGTATGCTATTCATTTGATGATTTGTATCCTTTCCATTTTTCATTTTTACAAAATTGAATGAGGTGCTTTTGACCAGCCCGGTTGAAATTTGTGTGGCCACATCAGCCGCCAGGTAGTTATGCTGAAAAATATATTTGAATGTTTATATTCTATTATAATAAATTTGAGTTTATACCAAGCTTTAAAATTTCGACCGGTACCGAAGTTTCAGTCTAGACCAGAACGATATGGTTTCGGTACCGTGCTGTCAATAGGATTTCGGTAATTTTTTTTATTTACATATAGTAATTATTAAATAAATATATTTATTGTGTATAATTTAAAAATCAGTTATATATTGATTTTATATAAGTTCTCTATTATTGAACAACTTAATATTGTTAGAAAAAATAATTAAATATAATTTTTTTAAAGAAAATTGATCTATCAATGACTCAAATTAAAATTGATACATTATAATATGTTACCTTAATAATATCAAAAGCAGTGACGTGAATTAGATGGGGCCGGATCCTCTTGGACCGCTTTTTGCGGTCCAGGGGATGGTCCCTTTGCATGCATTGATGGGATGGATGACCCCCACTTATAAAAGAGGTGGGGATCATTCATCCCCACCAATGTATGTAAAGGGACCATCCCCTGGACCGCAAAAAGCGGTCCAGAGGATCCGGCCCCATCTAATTCACGTCACTGCTTTTGGTATTATTAAGGTAACATATTATAATGTATCAATTTTAATTTGAGTCATTGATAGATCAATTTTCTTAAAAAAAATAGGCGGGGATCATTCATCCCCACCAATACATGTAAAGGGACCATCTCCTGGACCGGCGGTCCAGAGGATCTGCTCTTGAATTAGATGGAAGCATTGATTCTCGTAATATTCTACTTAGGTCAACTCTATAGTTCTTCAACACTTAGATTAAATAATCGTAATTATATAAATTAATACAAAGATGCTATTTTATATATAATAATTATATAAATTAACTATTTATTTATTTAATTAATTGTTAATTTAAATAATATATATTTAAAATAGTAAAAAATATCAAAATATCAATTACACATTAAAACAGTAAAAATAAAAAAAAAAGTAAGAAAAAAAAATATCAGAATATAAATTTGATGTATTAGAATTTTTTAGAATTTTTAAATAAAATTTAAAATAGTAAAAACAATTTTAGAATATCAATTAATAAAATTAATATTTTTAAAAATTTTAAATTATTTTTTTATATATTTTATTGGGATAATTTAATTAAGGTTTATCAAAGTCTTTTCGAAATATCTCACTTAGTTGGGAATTGTTTGAATTAAATAAATCTCAATTTTAATTTTGTATAGTGATATCACTAGCGACATCACCCCCGGAGGCCTCCGGTGACGGTACCCCACAAGTACGCTTCCGGTGCCACTGGAGGCACGCGCGTGACGCACGGCTGACGCACATGAAATTAGGTGCTTTTTGTGCCGATTTCGCTCCCCAAGTGGAACGAAAAATTGTTTGTGTTGCCCGGCACGGAACGGTATTTCAATCATTGGTTTATACAAGATTCTGAGTCTAAGAATCTTCTAATTATAATTATGACCTGTTATGACTTTGATAGTCATCTTTGTATCTGATTTGTTCACTACACTCCTTTTCCTTTCTTTATTGTAAGAGTGCAAGTATTTCAAACTTATATTTAAATGAAAGAACACAATCCACTTCTTCATTACCTGAGTAGTTGTTTGATGATTGTTTCCACGTATCACGAAGTAATTTTTCTTATTGCTTAGATTTTTTTTTCTACTTTTTAAAATAAGACTGTGACACTTCTATCCTCTTTTGAGTGTCTTATTATTTGCATTGTTCATGTTTGTAAATAGATACTGTAGACCTTGTTACAACAACCTTTATCCCATTAAGTGGTGGGCTAATATGATCGTCCGATGCCATTGGGCTCGATTTCCTACTGTATCTTAATTTTATCTTGTTTTATCATTGCTAATATTTCTTTTCCTCAATTAATGTGGATATTTGTCATGGTTTCATATCATCTAAATGAATATTGATTGGTGCCAAAGTATATGCCCATACTATCTTAAATGTGTTTTTTTCCATCATTGTATGCACATCCACTAATATTGTCATTTCTATGATTCACATATTTTGCTCATATGTTTTGCTCATAGTTCCAACATTCAGCTCTATATAATATAACAGGATTAGTTATTGTTTTGTAAATTTTCTCTTTAAGCTTTAGATGTATTTTACGATTACAAAGAACACTTGACTCCTACATTTCAACCATTGTTTGTATCCTATGTAAAATATCTATCAACCTCTTCATCCTTTTGCAAATAGGATCCTACATACTCAAAAACTTTCAATACTTATCAATTCCTTACTACATCTATTACTACTATACTTAAATTTCATATATTTTGTCTTTACTAATTCTAAAACTTTTTACTTCCATTGATTCTGTCAAAATTCGAGTTTAACATTTATTTTTTCACATGTCTAATTGGCCAACATAATGGACTTGGAGTTGAGAATATATCTTGTTACTTTCTATAAATTATCTCAGATGTTGATACATGTAGCAATATGACTTATTTTTAACAAAATAAATTTATCAACAACAGTTGGTTTGCAAAATCTTATGCATCCCCCCTCCACCTAAAGATTTCATAATTGCCATAACTCCTAAGAAGACTAGATTGATTAGGAATAAACTATAATGACTAGGGTGATTAAGATGATTGCGAATCAATCCAAAATGGTGATGGGGTAACCAAAAGAGTAGAAGACAATGCAAATATATTCATTCAACTAGTACAATCTACAAGACTCATGCTCTACTATGCCAAACACTTTGTCCTTGAATCATGAATAAAAAAGGTGTCATCAAACTAATTTATGGTAAGCTCAGTGCAGATTGGATATATAAAATATAAAGGATACGGATAACTGTAGTGAAGGAAGAAGATCCGTAGCGTACTTAATCTTAAGTGAGACTAACTGGAAATTTTGACATTACTTGTACATGTTGGTTGTGCAAGAGCATAGAAAGAGTAGATATTACTATAAATGTCCTCAGATGCTCCCTAATCTAGAATCCAAGAGGATGGTCTATAAACTAGTAGATGAACTTCCATGAGCTAAAAAGTTGCTAAAATGAAACTTTAGCTACTAACTTATTATTTGAGGAAACAGTAATACTCGTTAGCAGGAACTATAATAGAGGAACTAGACTAAGATGATCAACCATCTGGGGAAGTGGTGTCTAATATATGGACACAATGACTAGGTGGATAGCCATGGCGAGAGTAGGATACATTCCTGACATGCCCATGTTTCCTACAATGAGAATACTTGGGCTTTTCCTTTTTTTTTTCCACTAGCATGACCATCATGGACCTTATGGATGACCTCCTTAACCATTCATGGGCTTCTAGATGACATCAAAACTACTAGGGTGGTTTATCCATCATAAGGCAATGGCTGGTGGAGCTATGTCGGAAGCTCATAGCATGTACATGTAAAATAAAGTTGGAATGGAAGAGCCTCACATGATTTGAGTCTTTAGTCTCACCAACTCAAGATGAACAAAGCAAATAGGAGTTTTATCTAAGAAATCTTGCATAACTCCAACATCTGAAGTTTTATGAGAGAAACCTTCGAAAACTATTGCAAAAGTTTATGGCTAATGTGAGTGGCAATCTCATTGTTTGATTGACTTAATTGGAAGAGATTCCTAATCATGATATAGATTATAGGCTTAAGAAATGCCACTTGTGTATACCTGTATACAGGCCACTAGCTTGTGCCCAAGTCTTCTAGCAATAGAAAAAAAAAGTTGAAGGATTAATGGACTGCCAAAGGACTACAATTAATTGATAATCATTCCTCTACCATGTGGCTTGATAAGTTAGGAATCTTGGTAGCTTAATTAGTGAGTGAGGTGTTTCAATTGACCTTGGCCGGTTGACTAAAATCTAATTGTTGTGATCCACAAAACATACTTTTTCTTTTTCATGTTTGTGTGATAATCATCATGGAGCTAGCATGGCTAAAAGAATAGTGTTGGGAGTTATTGGCGATGTAGTTGAAGAATTATACATTTTAGATTTAGGGAAGTTATGGACATGATTTAAAATTTCATTATGTGCCGGGCGAAACAAGCAAAATTTGTTGTTCTGCGCCGTCGCATGACACTGACATTGCATGTTGTCGTGGGGTCACGGAGGTGTCATGATCCAGATGTCCTCGACTCTCGGAGATCGCCACAATCAATTCTGCGGGTTGCTGCGGGGATGCCTGCGGGCGGTGGGTGCAATGCAGAAACAGAAACCTTAGGTTAATTTTAATCTATATTAATAATTTCAAACAACTCTTTGCCATAATAGGATAATTTAAATAGACATAATCAAAGCCTAATAAAACTATCCCATATATTTTATTTTCAAAAATATATAATAAAATTTTTATTTATTTATTTATATATGATCTCAACTTTTTTCTTTTTCTTAAAAAAGTATTTTGAATTTTTTAATATTTAGATTTTTGAATTTTTTTTAATTAATATATTTTATATTTATAAAAATACCAAAAATCATATCTGGACGACACGATACAGTACTAAAATTATATCGTTCTGTTTATAAATCGAAATTCCGATACGACTAGAGATTTTAAACCATGGTTAAGGACGATTCACCAAACAAGTTTCTAAGGACATTATAACATTTAGATGGCCTGTGGTAGCTACAAAAACTTAACCTAGGAAAGATAAACTTGGTTTAATATGGAGAATAGATCTAATTGCTTACAGGAAGAGTGGATTTGAGTTGGTATCTGATAGAGACATTGACATTTTTATTAAAGGAGATTGTGGGCGATCTTGTTCTTGATTAACCTACTAGTAAATATCTATACTAATCAATATTTTTTTATTAATATATTTTTTATTTAAAAAATACTAAAACCGTATCGGCACGACACAAATCGCTCCGGTTATAAATCGAAACTCTGATATAGCTTGAAATTTAAACCATGATTATCCTAGCTTTAAGAGTTAAGAATGTCATTGAACTTGTATAATATTTCTTCATTGTTTTTTTGCTACATGCCTTTAAAATTCTGTATAAAGTGGAAATCTAATACACCAAATGGTTGTTTTCTAGATTGTACATCTCCTAGGATTCTTTTTTCACTTAGCCTCTCATTTTACCTATTCTTCTATGGAATTCCTGTCAATATATTTGTTCTTCATTAATTATCCAGGAGGGTTAAGGAGATTATAACGGTTCACAAAGGAAGTTTTGTGCTTGAATTGCAACAAAGAGCAATTGAATTCAACTCCATAATACAGAGACATCAAAACATAAAGTAAGCAATTAATTTACTAACTATCATTTCAGAATAATAATATAGTGAGACTTTTTGTTATTGTAATCTATGATTACAAAAGTTATTGTGAATCTGCAGATCTTCTTTGGTTGAGCGAATGCCTGTTCTGGACGAGTCAACTGTTATTGTTAAGAGAGCTGGGCCTTCACAAGCTAGTATTTCAACTGAGAAATCTAATCAACAACCACCTTCTGGAACTTCACTTAAGCTTCCAAATGGTGTTGCAAAACCAGCTGCTGCACCATTGGTTGATTTACTTGATTTGAGTTCTGATGATACTCCTGTTTCTGCTCCAACCTCTAATGATTTTCTGCATGATTTGTTGGGCATTGATTTGACAAACTCATCCTCAGGTTTCAACACTCTGTTCCACTAAGTAATAAACACCTATAAAGTTTAGGATAAGTTTCTGTTTGCATTTGGTTGGACAAATTTATTCTAATTTTCCTACACGTGATAAAGTTTTTTTTGGTCAATTCATATTGCCACCCAACAAAAATCTAGCTTCTTTTGCAGGAAACTAGCTTTAGAGGTGAACTTTATATTCAAAGAAAAAGAATGTGTGCTATAGTTAATGTTTCCTAATATTGTTGAGAACCAAATAAAAATATTTAATGTAGCCAGGAAGGCCATTTGATAATTTTCATTCTGACCATGAAAAATCTTTTCATGAGGTGATTTTCCAAATAGGAAGGCTAGGTGCTGATGATCTCTATCTCAGTAGGAATGTTGGATACATGCATTTGACTTGTCATGCTGGTTTGTTAAAAAGGGTACCAAAGCAGGTCTCTTACATTGGACGGGATGGGCTGGGTGGCACAGGTGTGGGTGATGAGATCAAGAATGGACTAGGTCATTGTTTTAGGCTTACATTAAGTATCATGGACCAATGAGAATGGGATTTATGTCAGGTGCCTAAAGAGGAAAGAATGAGGTTGATTAGATCAGAGGTGAAACATGGCCTAATGGGTGACACCTATCCTACTAGTTAGTTCTGTGTTGGTGTACTTTTAGTTTGTGGTAACATGGTTTGAACTAGCTCATGATTATGGGCCTACAAGTTTTGGGCTTTTGGCTTTTGTAAACAAGATGGAAGCCAAGTGCCTAAAGAGGTAGTGAGGTTCTTTATTTAGATGGAGGTGATACATAACTTAATGGGGGTAAGGGGAGAAACCTAGCTAAGCTAATCTTTTGGGTTGGTCTAGACTTGTAGTTGTAAAAGAGAAAGAGATCGTATATTTCTCATCACAATAATCCATTTACATGTAGGTATTTAGATACATAAGGAGGGAAAGAGGATCCTATAATTATGATATATCTATAATCAAGCTAATCTAAATCAATTATAATCCCTACAATTAAGGGAATCTTCGGAAGTATTCAACACTCCTTAAGCTAGAGCATATGTCAATCATATTTAGTTTGCCACAAAGTTCTGAGAATCGTTTTCCTCTTAATGCTTTAGTGAAGACATCGACAACTTGGTTGGATGACATGAATGGAGTGACAATTTTCTGGCTCATTACACACTCGCGAATAAAATGACAGTCAACCTCAATATGCATAGTTCTCTCATGAAAAATTGGGTTACTTGCAATGTGAATAGCTGCTTGGTTATCACATTACATTGGCAGTGGTTCATTATAGTGAACTCTAATTCTTCAGCCATAACATCTCGGTACTTTGTGAGCCATGGCTCTGTACTCAGCTTCAGGTAGTCGACATAGCAATAGTAGTTTGTTTCTTACTTCGCTATGTTACTAGATTTCCCCTACATAAGTGCAATACCCGGAAGTGGACCGCCTGCCAATCTTAGATCCAACATAGTTGGCATTAGAATAAGCTTCGATCATTAGGTGCCCATTTCTCTTAAATGACAACCCTTTTCCTAAAGATATTTTAATGTACTTAAGAATCCTGATAGTGGCATCCTAGTGAACTTGCTTTGGCTTATCCATAAAACGGTTGACTATTCAAATTGCAAAAGAGATATCAGGTCTCGTTACAATTAAGTAGATGAGTTTCCCAATAAACCATCTATATTTTGCGTTATCCTCAAAGAAGTTTCTTTCATTCCAAACACTTGAATTGATATCCATAGGCGTATCAATCGGCTTCGTTCCAAACAATCCAGTTTGTTTGAGTAAATATGTAGCATACTGCCGTTGGCATAATGAAACTCCAGATTTGTTGTGAGCAATTTCAATTCCCAAGAAATACTTAGGATGCCCCATATCTCTCGTTATAAAGTGTTTTGCAAATACTTCTTAGTTTCGTCTATCCCACATATATTACTATTGGATATTAGGATGTTATCAACATAAATAATAAGAATGATAATTCCATTCGTGCTCTGTAGTACAAACACAGAATGATCTGATTTGCATTGTTTGAAGCCAACAACACTGTTATATACGTAATTTATCAAACCAGGCTCTGGGGCTTTGTTTAAGACCATAAATAGCCTTTTCAAGTTTGCAAACCATAGTAGCATTCTCCCCCTAGCAATATGCCCTGGAGGTTGCTCTATAAATAGTCTCGTGCAAATCTCCATAAAGAAAGGCATTCTTTACATCTAGTTGATAGATTGGCCAAGATTGATTGACAGCCAAGGAGGAACTCTAGTAGAATTCAGGCGAGCAATAGGAGAGAATGTTTCAAAGTAATCAACACCATAAGTATGTAAATTCTTTGGCCACTAGAGGAGGTTTGTATCGATCAATAGTACTGTTAGTTTTAAATTTCAGAGTAAATACCAACGATAGGTAACAATATCAATGTAAGGTGGTGTAGCCACGAACTCCCAAGTACCACGAGAGATAAGAGCAAACATTTCCTCATTCATTGAAGTTTGCCAAGCCAAGTGTTGATAAGTCTTAGAGTAGGAAGTTGGAACTTCTATAGATGATAGAGAAACAACAAAAGCGTGGAATGCAGGACTACGGTAATCAAACGAAATATGATTAGACAAAGGATGAGTTGTGCATGACCGAATACCTTTACGAAGAGCAATAGGTAGATTAATATCGGAGGGGCGAGGAGCATCAGGATCTGCGCAGGAAGAGGAGGTGAGGGACATGAATCTGGTTTTGGCCGAGCACGCCTCATGTACACTTGCAATGGTTTAGGAGATGGAGCATCTGTAGTGGGAGACATGGATGTTGGGATAGGTAATGGAGGAGATGCTAATGTATCAGATTACTGAGCCAAAAGGGGAAAAGTATGGTTTTGACTCAAAAACGTAATATCAACACAAGTGTAACTTGATTTTGTGAGTGTGTCAAGACAATGATATCCTTTTTGTATATGAGAATATCCAAGCATGATGCACTTAATAGAGCGAGAAGACAATTTATCCAAGCTGGGAGTAAAATCATGAACAAAACAAACACAACCAAATATGTGAGGAAGCACAGAGAAAATAGGTTTGTCAGGATGAAGATATGAAAATGGGATATCTCCATGTAACACAGTAGATAACATCCTATTTATGAGGAAACATGTTGTGAGAATAGCTTCATCCTACAAATACTTAGGGACATGCATGTGACAAAGAAGTGTACGAGTTACGTCTAAAATATGATACTATTTGCATTCAACAACTCCATTTTGTTAGGAAGTGTATGTGCAAAACGTTTGATGAATTATGTCATCAGAATTACAGAATATAGACTCTGTCTTCTAAGTAAACTCAAGTGCATTATCGGTATGAAGAATGCACAAGGCAACAAAATATTGAGTTTTTATTTTGTTATAAAATGATGTTAACACCTCAGAAACCTCACTCCTATTTTTGAGTAAATATAACCAAGTCATGCGAGAATAATCATCAATAAAAATTATAAAATACTAAAAATCTCCTCTTTACTCAACTTTACTAGGTCCCCAATCATCACAACGAAGAAGTTCAAAAGCAAACGAACTACGTTTATCAACTCTAGAAGGAAAAGAAGTACGATGGTGTTTGCCGAATTCACAGGACTAACACTGAAAATTTAGTAGACGGAATGAGAACTAAACTTTTGAGAGTGGAAGAAGATGAGTGACCTAGACGACAATGAGACAGTTGCTGAGAATGCCCGGGAACTTACAAGTGTAATCGAATCCAGATAGCATAGATCATCACTCTCATGTCCACCAATTATCCGCTTCGTGTGCAGAGCCTGAATAATACAATAGGATGGATATAAATATATAGAGTAGTTGTGAGCTTTTGCTAGCTAGCTTATTGATAGTAAACTAACAGGAAATTTAGTTGCAAAGAGAACATTATCAAGAGTGATATTTGTAGTGAGCCTGACAACACCTCTTCCCATAATTAGAAAATAGGTACCATTGGTTAGATGGACAAGGGATAAAGATGGGGAAATAAAAGAGGAAGAGAAAACCGACTTGTTACTAGTAATTTGAGCAGACGCACCAGAATCCAGCATCCCAGACTTATCAAGAGACACAACTAACGCATCTGGAGAGGATGAGACAGCACTGGCAGAGGGAATGCTAGCAGAAGAGAGAAACAATTTCTCATAATTAGTACGAGAAATAGAGACCATATCATCATGACCACTAGTGTCTGGTGATGGAGTCGATAGTTCAGTAGACGCATTAATAGCCCAATCAGGCTTACCAAACAACGTCTAACACTTCTCGGAGGTATAGTTGGAATGACCACAGTGAACACATGAACGATTACTCCACGACCACGATTGCGACTACTATTATGACTCCAAAAGAACCCACAACCGTGAGAATCCATAGTCGAAGTGTCAGAAGAAGAGGAAAAGTTAGTGTCAGGAAAGCCCTTGGTCACACGAAGAACCTGAGGCAAAAAAGGACGTCGACACAAAAATCGACAGCATAGGGCACCAGTGCTGAAATCGGCCAAAAGGATGTCGGTGCTGAAATCGGCAGCACAAGGCGTTGGTGCAAAAATTGACAGCACAAGGCGTTGACGCTGAAATCGACAGAAAAGGATATTGGGACCGAAATCGACAGCAGTAGTATGAGGCAGCAGCAGCATGAGGCAGCAACAACAACAAGAAGTAGCAATAGGGGGCGGCATAAAAATTAGGTCAGAGAAGGAGAACTTAGCTATGTTACCATGTAAAAGAGAAAGAGACTATATATTTCTCATTAGAACAATCCGCTTACATGTAGGTATTTAGATACACAAGGAGGGAAAGAGGATCCTATAATTATGGTATGTCTATTAATTACAATCAATCACAATCTCTATAATCAAGCTAATCTAAATCAATCATAATCCCTACAATTAAAGGAATTTTCGGAAGTATTCAAACATGGTATGATAGGAATGTAACAGTTTGAGAAACGACTCTGGTGCTAGAGATTAATCAAGAGAGCTGTATTAATTTCTATGTTTGGGAGTCCATATTCTCTTTTTCATTTTATTATTTTACGTGGAACACCTTCTTGCACTTTTATCATTGTTTGTACTTTGTTTTGTGGTGGCACAACTTGGTGCGTTCTCATGAACAATGCTGTATGCATAGACTCCTCTTGCCGCTGGTGCAAATTTTTAAACCATGATTATGTTAACTAGTTCACTCTTTAGTTGTGAATTATTCATGCATAAATACTGCTCATTTTTTATCTCTAATAAATATTGATAACTCAATTTACACTTACAAATCAAAACAAAGAATGCTTTTAGTGGAGGACTGACAATCCAAGTTACATAATTTGAACTTGTGCTAATTATTACCAACCAAACTAAAATTTAGTTTGTTGACGTGTTTCACAAAGATCATTGCATCTGAATGGCTATTTAAGATCATTAAACCTTTATCACAAGTCATCCAGTACACAAGATTTAGAAATGAGAAACTATATTGTGACTGTGCTCGTCATATTTCTGTCTACTTTGTATTGATGGATGACTAATATTCTAATTGGCTTCCTTTCAAAGGCGTAGATGATATGGTTGTAATCATGTATTATATAAGCTACACGTAATATAAAACAAATAATTAATGAGAAATATACCCCATTGAACAATAGTTTGCTTTTGTTCAATAATATTTGGGTACTGCAGTTATATGGTAATTGAATGTTACGTGCTATCAATCTTGTGCGCATTAAACTCTGATTCTTATGAACTTATATATTGATTGAATTCTTTTTCTTGTACACAAGGCATTGCTCCAGCCAGTGGTACAGATATTCTTATGGATCTTTTGTCTATTGGAACACCACCTGTTCAAAGTAATACTTCACCTGAAATTTCCTCCGATAAAGGTAACAATTTATTAAAGCTTAAATATAGCAATTTTATTTATCCTTATATTCTTGCTAGATTTTAATCTTCTTTTCTGCATTCTCTTAGGATTATCACTGATAACCAAACCGGCTTCTAATTCTGTTCATGTAGTAGATTTGTTGGATGGATTAACATCAAATGGATATCTGCCTGGTAAATTTGGTTCGTGATTAGTGTTTTTACACTGAAATGGGAAATCTGATGACATCTTTTTTCTTAAACAGAAGTTCATATTCCAGTTTACTCCTCTATCACTGCTTTTCAAAGTAGTACCCTGAAGATTACATTCAGCTTCACGAAGCAGCCTGATAAACCACAAGTTACTCAGATCCTTGCTACATTTATTAATTTGTCATTCGATGCCTATACAGATTTTGTTTTTCAAGCAGCTGTTCCAAAGGTAAACCAACATATGATTATTAACTTAATGTTTTTCTTTACACATTGTTTATTTTCTGAATTTAATTGATTAGATATGTCTTGTTAGTCATGCTAATTCTACAATAAACACAAAAATACTTGTATCACGTAAAGGTTGTTTCTTGAAATTGTTAGTTCATAACACTGCTGCTAGACTAAGATCTAGTAATCATTGTTCTATCTTGGTAATGATGTTTAGATATCCTTATATGTGTTTGTTGCTATGCATTTGTACAGTTAGATATATATTCCATGTTCAGGTGCACTGGAACATTTGTCTACTTTCTTGTCTTAATTGAATATTTTCTTTTACTTGTATAGTAGGCTGATTAATGATCATTGGGCATCATAGCCTTGCTGTTTCATAACTCAGAGTTCACTATCCATCAGTGGTTCAATCTGCTACTATCTTGACAGCAAATATTATTGCATTGTACAGTTTGTCAAGTTACATTTAGATCCAGCCAGCAGTAATCACCTTCCTTCTAATGGAAATGGGGCGGTTACACAAACTGTAACTGTTACTAATGGTCAGCATGGACAGGTATGAGAGTTCCGGGTTGAGACTTTCTTGCTACTTGACTACCCTTAGCTATATTTTTGATTTAGTTTGGATTAATCTTGTAAAACAGTTTTATGTATGGTTTGATATCACATACTATGTTTCTTATGTGTTTAGTGGAAAAATTAAAATATATCATTTTAGTAAATTAAAAAACTCAATATTAATTGACACAGAATCTCTCCTAGGTTGCCTACGCCGATTACTAGAATGTGTATTTTTAGGTATATATCTTCTTTTTCTTAATATCTACTTTTTCCCTTTTTATCAAAAGTATTTAATTTCTTTTTTCACCTTTAAGTTATCACTAGGATCATATGTCATGATGGCAAAAGGCGAATACGTTCGCCCCCAGCGCCCTCGCCAACCCGTCCCAGGGCCAACACGGAGGAGGTAAATCACGGGCGGCTACTAGCCTTTCGAATAGTGACTAGCACATAAGGGAGGCATTTATCTCGACTTTGCCGAGATTCGAACCCCAGACCTCATGATGGCAACACCTCATGCGCTAGCCACTAGACCCATCCGAGGGGACTAAAATTGTATGGGTAAACTTTTTATAGTGACCGACACCACCGTCGAAACGGCCCCTTATCAGAAACCTCCGAAGGGATTTTTGGGTGAACGGCACAACTTAATTGATAAGAGTCTGCGCAGGGGGTGTTCGAACTTGGCACCTCAGTCAAAGGGTACAACTAGGATCATATGTCAGCACATTGGCATAGTAGCAAAGACATGCTATTCCAGTCAAAGATTGAGATTTCTATTTCGAACCTTGGTTTTATGCTTGCTTAGTTGCAGTGATTATGGGTGCTTGGTTAGGTTATTTCATTTTCAAGCTTACTAGTTGCTAGAGAAATTAGAGAGTTGAAAAAAAATACCAGTTGCATAATTACTTTTCTTTTTCATGTTTGACTATAATCTTAATGCACAATGTAAAATATAAATAAATATTACACTTTTTGCTTTGGCTTTGCTTTCTTTCATTTTATAGACTAAAATAGGCCGCCCCCTCCGCGATCCGTCACGGGCTGTGGTTGTTTTTCTTTTTTTTTTTTATAGAAATTAAATTTCCTATTTAATTAATTAAATAATTCCTAAGTACGTGTGATATTTCGAATAGGCTTCTATAAACCCTAATTAAATCATCCTAATAAAATATATAAAATATATATATATAATTAAAAAAAATTAATAAAATTTGCTAATTAATATTCTGAAAATTTATTTTTTAATATTTTGAATTTTATTTAAAAATTTAAAAATAATAATAAATTCTGATTTATATTTTAGTATATTTTTTTATTATTTTGTATTATTTTAAATTTCATTTAAAATTTTAAAAAATTTAAAAAAATCTATTTTTTTTTAAATCTAATAAATTAGATATATATTTTGATATTTTTTTATTATTTTGTATTATTTAAAATTTCATTTAATTTTTTTAAAAAATTCTTTATAAATTCTAAAAAAATTTAAAAATTCTTAAAAAATAAAAAATCTAATAAATTAGATTTATATTATGTTTTTATTTTATTTTATGTTTTTTTACTTAATATTTTTTTACTATTTAAAATGTATATTATTTAATTAATAATTACTTAAATGAATAAATAGTTAATTTATATAATTATTATATATAAAGTAATATCTTTGTATTAATTTATATTCTTATTATTATAGATAGATCAATTTTAATTCGAGTTATTGATAAATCAATTTTATTTTAAAAACTATATTTAATTATTTTTTCTAACAATATTAAGTTATTCAATAAGTGAAAACTTATATAAAATCAATATACAACTTATTTTTATATACACTATAAAAATATTTATCTTATAATTACTATTTATAAATAAAAAAAATACCGAAACTGTATCGGCACGGCAGGATACGATATCGAAATCGTATCGTTCCAGTATCAAAACCTCGACACGGGTCGAAATTTTAAACCTTGGTCACAATACAGTTTCATCAGGTATTCCAATTTGATTTTCAAATCATCCAAAATAATCTTTAACTAGAATAGTTCATATAATCCTTGAGCAATGATTCTAAATTCTGATTATGCAGATGATCTTGCCACCACATTTTGTTCCTTGCTCCATGTCACCAAATTACCACCAAGGAAACTACTTTCCTGTAGTTAATCTTCTATCCACTAGAGAACATGCATAGTCTGCATCTGTGTAAGCTTCTAAAGCTAGTGTCTCATTTCTCTTAAACAAAATTCCCTTTCCTGGAGTGCCTTTCAAGTAATGTAATACTCTGTAAGCAGCTTGAAGGTGAGATTCTCTTGGATCATGCATGAATTGGCTGATTACACTCACAGCATATGCAATGTCTGGACGAGTGTGAGCAAGGTATATGAGCCGACCAACCTACCTCTGATACATTTTTTTGTCAACAGTTGGTTCTTCCTTAGCTTCTCCTATCTTGTGATTTGGATCCATTGGATTAGAAATCAGTTTACACCCAATCTTCCCTGTTTCAGCTAACAAATCAGTTATATACTTCTGCTGAGAAATAAAAATTCCTTTGGTAGAGTATGCTACCTCAATACCAAGGAAGTACTTCAGTTTGCCCAGTTCCTTTATTTCAAATTCCTTTATTAATTGCTGCTTTAGATCATGTTTTTCCTTTTCATCTTTTCCGGTCACAATGATATCATCTACATAGACTAGAAGAGCGGTCACCTTCTTTGTTGTTGAGTGCTTAACAAAGAGAGAATGACCCCTTGGCTTTGGTATACCCAGATATCTTCGTGACTTTTGTAAATCTTCCAAACCATGCCCTAGGAGATTGTTTTAGACCATAAAGAGCCTTCCTTAGTTTACATATTCTGTTATCAGTATCCCCTTCAAATCTTGGTGGGAGGTTCATATAAATTTCTTCATCTAAATCTCCATGAAGAAATGCATTCTTCACATCATACTGTAGGAGTTGTCAATTGAAGTGTGCAGCCAAAGATAGTGTAGCTTTGGCAGTATTCATTTTTGTAACTGGAGACAAGGTCTCCTGACAACCTACCCCATAAGTCTGAGTATCACCTTTTGGCACTAACCTAGCTTTATATCTCTCAAGAGATCCATCTGCTTTGTATTTTAATGTGAAAATCCACTTACAATCAATAATGTTCTTCCCAGCTTCTCAACAACCTCCTATGTCTTATTCTTTTCTAATGCATCCATTTCCTCCCTCATGGCATCCCTCTATTCCCCTTTTGACAATACCTCAGAAATAGTATTGGGAATAGTCATGGTATTTAGACTCACAATGAATCTTTTGTGGGCTGGTGATAGATGTTTAAGAGAAACATAGTGAGATAAAGGATAGAGAGGGTGTTTAGTGTATTCTCTAGTACCTTTTCTAATAGCAATGGGAAGGTCAAGGCTATCTGTTAGGTCAGTGGATGATTTAGTAGATTGTAATGGTGGGTCAAAACTTAGTATGATCCAAGCATCAGGGTCGGAGGTTTGTGGTTGAGGTTCTTAGACTTGTATCGCTTCTGGAGCGGTCTTTCTCTTTGAATGCACTTGGGGGATACTTAGAGTATCACTAGGAGGAGACTCACTAGATGGAATAGAAGGTGATTCGATATGAACTTGAGTAGGAGGAAGATCAAGAGCGTTAATGAGTTCAAATGACTCATAAGTGCTATCTTTTGTCATTGAAATCTCCCCCTGAGGATAAGACTTAGAGAAGAACGGAGTATGTTCAGAGAAGGTAACATCAGCCGAGATGTAAAACTTTTGAGATGAAGGGTGGTAACACTTATACTCTTTTTGAGTAGATGAATATCCAAGGAAGACATATTTGATGGAACGAGGATCTAGTTTACCTTGAAGTGGACTGTGGATATGAACAAAAGTAGTGCACCCAAAAATCCTAGGAGTAAGTCGATTTGTGGTTCGAAAATGAGGATAAAACTCCTTGAGGAGTTACATGAGACTCTAGTTTTCTAGGACATGTGAAGGAAGTCTGTTTATCATGTATGTGACATTAAGGATAGCCTCTCCTCAATAGGATTTAGGGACATTGTTGTGGAAAAGAATAGCACGAGTAGTGTTGAGTAAGTGTCCATTTTTCCTTTCTACTATTCCATTTTATTGGGGTGTATAAACACAAGATGAATTATGAATAATCCCCTGGGATTGGAAATAGGAGGACAAAGTTTGGTTGAAGTAATCTCTAGCGTTATCTGTTTTAACGCTTTTGATTTTCACTCTAAATTGATTTTGAATCATTGAGTGAAAATTAAGAATAATAATATTGACATTAGTTTTTTGTTTGAGGAGAAACACCTATGTAACCCGAGTGCAATCATCAATTAAGATGACAAACCATCGAGTCCCAGAAACATTGGGAATATTAGAAGGACCCCATATATCACTATGAATTAAATGAAAGGGAGTAGAACTTCTTTTATTGCTAATAGGAAAGGGTACATGAGATTATTTTGCCAATTCACAAACATCACATTGAAATTCAGAAACATCCAATCCTTGAAAAAGATGAGGAAACATGAACTTTAAAACTCTAAAAGATGGATGACCAAGACGTTTATGATGCAACCAAATATTGTCCTTATTGGAAAAATTGTAAAAGGACAAAGACATTATTTTTCTTAGTGGATTTAAGGTAGTAAAGACCACTATATTCCTTAGCAAGTCCAATCCTCCTCCTTGAGTCCTAATCCTAGAAACACAATAAGAAGGGGGAAAAATGGCATGACAGTGAAGTTCAGTAGTTTATTTTTGAACGAAAACAAGGTTGGCATACAGTTTTGGTACATGGAGGACGTTTTTGAGGATAAGGTTAGTAGTAAGATGAACATTTCCAAAACTAGCAATAGTGGCTAAAAATCCATTAGCTACTATAATTTTTCTATTACTTGGGCTTGGGTTCTAAGTGTGAAAAATTTTAGAATTGGGAGTCGTGGTATGTGGCACCGGTGTCTATTATCCATGAGTTATTAAACAAACTGTTTGAGGTATTCATACAAGAAGAGAGTGAAGGGATACCTGAGAGTCAAAGAACATGCTTCAGACGGTTTATCAAAAGAACCCGACAATCCTCGAGTTTCTCAATTTCTACACCATTGAATCTGCCAAGAATTGAGTTGTCTTCAATATGGGATTGCTCGATTAGGTGTGCTTGAGATTTGTGTTGCCCCCCATAACTTCCCTATTCTCGACTTGGTGGTTTACCATGTAGTTTCCAACATGACTCTTTGGTGTGGCGAGATTTCTTATGATAGTTGCACCAAAGATGAGCTTTATTGTCTTTAATCGGGGGCATACCATACTTATCTTTCTCTTGCGAGTCAGTTTTGGAAGCAAGGGCTAATCCAGCCATGGGTTGGGGCTCAAGCATCACACTTCGTTGACTTTACTCAGCCCGGAGTAAAGAGATCACCTTTGCTAGGGACGGTATGCTGTCTTTGCCAAAGATTTGGATTCGGACTTGATCAAATTCAAGATTTAAGTCGGCCAAAAAATCATATACACACCTTTTCGATAAAATTCTTCAAAATAGCAACATTTGAAGCACATTGCATCTCAATTACTTTGTAGTAATCGAGTTCTTGCCACAGATTGTGCAAAACCGTGGAATATTCTGTGATTGATTTATCTCCCTGCTTAGTAGCACCTGCTTTGACTTTAAGTTCATAAACTTGGGCAACATTACGGGCTTTTGAATAAGTGTAGGTAATGCTCCCAAATTTCATGAGAGAAACATATATGTATCACTGTTGGATGGTTCCATGGAATCCCATAACCAAGATATAATCATAGAATCTTCATCCCACGCCTCAAAAACTGGATCAGTCGTGGCAAGTCCTATCCCAAGGATATGACTAAGTTTCCCTTTGCCTTTGAGGTACGTATGAATAACCTGAGACCATTTCAAGTAGTTCTTCCCATTGAGGCGATTGGAAGGCCGAACATTTTGCAGATCACCAATTTTCTAGACTGAACTATCGTCATCACCAGTTTTTCCCATTGAGTCAATTGGAAGAACGAGTTCTTCCCGTTGGTATATTGATAGCAGTAGCCGATACAACAACACCAGAACTGTCACTGGGAGAGTCTTATTTCTGATACCAAATTGAGTAGGAGGGTACAAGATGAAAGGGCGCAAGCAACCCAACAAAAGGAATGAAGATTGCTAGCTGGAATATACGAGGCCTCAATAAAGGCCTCAAACAAAAGGGAGTGGAGAACTTCCTTTGTAATAACAAATTGGTAGTGTTAGGAGTGTTGGAAACTAAATTATCAATACTTAAAAATTGAAATTGAGTCGGTTTTAACCATTCCTGATGGAACAACTAGATGTTCCAAATGGTCGGAGTATAACTCAGAAATTGAAGTTGAGCCGGTTTCAACAATTCCAGATGGAACAACGAGATGTTGCAGATAGTTGGAGTAGGATATTGTTGATATGAGATGAACAAAGGGTTGAACTTGAGGTACGAGAATGACATGATCAGTTTGTGCATTGTAAAGTGACCTACAAAGTGACACACTGACTCATAGCCATCACTTTTGTGTATGGCAAATTAACTACCATTGGAAGGATACCATTATGGGAAAGCTTCCAGTGTCTATCAGATGGTATGGCTTTGCCTTAGATTGCCCTAGGGGATTTCAATGCTTATCTATCAATGGAGGGCAAGTTTGGAGGACTCCCTCTCTCACCTTATTGAATTTCAAATTTCGTTGCAGTTACTAGACTGAAGCCTTAAGCCATACGGGTTGCAAATACACATGGTTCAATGGTCACATATGCAGTAAATTTGATCGAGCTTTAGTGAATAAGTGTTGACCGGAGGTTGAGTTATAGAGTTTTACTAGCTTCACACCTCCGGACTATTTGTTAGATCATTTGGCCTACACCATCTCTATTATGAATGGTGGCATTTAAATTCTTAAGTCATTCAAGTTTTTTAATATGTAGGATAAGCACAACACCTTCTCGGACTTGGTTAAAACTAAGCGGACAACCTACAAGTAGTAGATTAGCCAAGGAACAATACATTACATAATTGTGTAGGCTCTATAACTTTTGAAATTAGACTTGAAAACTCTGAATGTCGTGCACTTTCAGCATATTTTGGCACGAGCAGCAATTGCATGAATGAGATTAGAGGAGACTCAAGAAGTCGGATTGTCTTGTGGCACTATGGATGGCAATTACAAAAAAATTCAAGAGGTTGCATCTCGTTTAAGTGCTGTTGAACACAGTTTCTGCCTGTAGCAAGCCCAGTCAAAATATTTTGTTGTGGATCGTGATCCAACTAGAAGGGAGTTGAATAGACGATCACCCCCAATTGCTTGCTTCCTATGTATTCGTTAGTGCACAACAAAAATACAAAATTAATACGAATACAAAAACTAAAGATAAGAGAGAAATGCAAACTCTAACACGTTCATTTAACGTGGTTCGGAGATAAAGCTCCTACTCCACGACTGTTATTGAGGTGGATGATCCCTCAATCCGTCGGTGGATTAGTCTCCGGAATTCTGACTAGCACAATCCTTCTTATCGGTGGAGAAATCTTGCCACAAACTCGATCAAGACCTTAGATTGCACTTGAGGGCTTAGAGATTCTAATTAGAGGTTAACCACCTCTAATTTCATCACCCAAGTGAGCCACGACAAACTTTATTATATAGAGCTCGAGTGGAAACACAAAAACTGTGTTTCCGCCAAGGTTCTAAATCTCGACCCGTGCCGAGGTTTCGGTCTCAGACCTAAACGATACGGTTTCGGTATCGTATCGTGTCGTGCCGATATGGTTTCGGTATTTTTTTATTTATATATATATATATATATATATATATATATATATATATAATAATTATTAGATAAATATGTTTATTGTGTATAATTCAAAAATAAATTGTATATTGATTTTGTATAAATTCTCAACAACATGATATTGTTAAAAAAAATAATTAGGGGGAATATTATTAAAATAAAAAAAATTCTATATGTAAAAAATAATATCAGAATATAATTTAGAACTCTCAATTATTTAAATAATATATATTTAAAAAATAATTTAAATAATTATGTAAAATAGTAAAAAATACAAAATATTTTATTAAATTATCAGAATATAAATTTGATTTTTTAGATTTTTTATAGAATTTTTAAATAAAATTTAAATCAATAAAACTAATTTTCAAAATATTAATTAATATTTTTTTAATTTTATTGAATAATTTAATCTGAGTTTAGAAAAGAAATATCACAAAATTTTTAATTACTTGAAATGCTGGATTTTTTTTCTCACTAGTGTCGCGAAGAAAGGAACGCGACTTGCGGATGCGAGGCATCGGGTGGCACTGGAGGCGCGGGCGAGGCGTCGGGCGGTGCCGAAGGCGGCGGGCGTGGCGTCCACCGGCGTCAGAGGCGTTCGGCGACGCTTTCGGTGGCGCCGGAAGCGTCTGACGACTCCTCCGACCCCGCTTGTGATCCTCCAAATCTTTTGCAGTTCTGCGAAGAGGATTGGAAGTCCAGCGATTCATCCGGAGGCGCCGGAGGCGTCGCACAATGCCTCCGGTGAGCCTCCCTCGCCTCCGGTGAGCCTTGCTCGTGTCCTCCAGCGATTCTTGGCCGGTGATGCACGCGACGCGATTCCTCCCGTTGCCGCTATGAGGAACATAGTGACGCACAAAACAAAGTGGCTCACGGTGCCGGTTTCGTGCGTCAAGCGGAACGACAAATTTCGTCCGTGTCGCCCTGCACAGAACGAAATTTTGTTCCCTGGTTTCCGCTACCAGTCGACTGCCAACTTCACCAACGGCTTGATACCAGTCAATTGATCACTTAACCAGTCAATTTATCCATAACGGCTGAGCAAACATTGCCCTTTGTTCGCTCCCACCAATTGACCGGTAAAGTCACCAGTCGACTGATAAACTCTAAACCTAGAATTTTACCCCGAGTACAATCTCTCATGCACTCGTCCTCGCCCGTACAATCTTAACCTTGCCTTCTAACTATCTTCCCTGAGCCTTACGTTCCTCGGATGCTTACTCATCTTTCACGTCTTGCCTTCAAGATTCTTCTTTCATCCTTGTCCTTATTGTTGGGTCTTCCTTTTCTAGCACAACTATGACCTTGCCTTATAGTCATCTTCCCTTAGCCTTGCGTCCTTCGGATGCTTCCTCATCCTTTACGTCTTGTCTTCAAAATGCTTCTTTCGATTTCACGTCTCTCGGATGTTTCCCCATCCTTCACGCTTAGTCCTTGTTGTCGGGTCTTCACCATGCCAAGTCACACTTGGACTTACACTGCCAAGACTTCACTTGGACTTTGCCTTGTTATACCGGGATCCTATACACTCCACTTGGACTCCACTTAGAATTTGCTTTGTCCAAACATTAAAACCTAGGATCACACTGATTGCTCAAACAATCTTCCCTTTTTGATATTTGACAATCCGTTTAAGTTAGGGAAACAAATAATGCAATAACATACAAACAAATATATAATCTACTCATGCATATATCATGGAACCTAATCCTAGGCTCCCCTTTCACCTAAGCTCCCCCTTGAGCTAGGATTTCTTACAAGGTATTTAGGTTTCTCACTTAAATCTAAATATCTCCTCCTTTGTCATGCATAAAAAAGAGTTTCAACAATATTTCAATTATTGTACTCTTAGACCATTAATGACCATTAATCATTATATATTAAATCCCCATAAGATTACATACATGTATATCACCTTTTTGGTCATTTTCTATTGTTGAAAAATAGTTTCAGACTATATCAGTCGATTGACCTAAACCCGAGTCAACTGCCCTCATCGAATTAACCCCACAGAACTATTCTATATTCGATGAATAGTATTATCAGTCGATTGGTAATTAATGCAGTCGACTAGTACCCCTTTTTCAGCCCAAACTGCATTCTGAACCCAATTTCAGAAATTCATCAAAAATTCCTAAATTTTGTAGAGATGTCTATTTTACCATTGTCTATTTGGGGAAAATATATTTAGAAATATATCTATTATGGATCCCAAGATTGATACAAAATTTAAAACTATCTAAATGGTTCAATTGAACCCTGACCTAAAGTCCTAGTTTTGACATCCTCTTGATGTATCTGCCCATATTAAATCATAATACATCCCTAGCATTAGTTCATATGTTATCTATACATGTAAAACTAATTTTCATGTAATATGAACTAAATTTCATATTTCTTGCATGAAACTCATCCTAAATGTGCCAACCTACTCGATTAGAAACTCAAGTCCATCTCTAAACCTTGTGACATATTTCATGACCCATCTAGAATCCCAAGTAAGGTCCACTTGAGATCTATTGACCATGTGTCCCAACTTGACTCTTTGAGTTCTCCCTAGAGCTTGATGTCATAATCATATACAATCTTTGTAAATTTCTTCTCATTGGCCTTGGATGACTCTCCTTTGCCCTTGGTTGCTCCTCCCTTGCCATTATCATGTGCCACCCTAGCATATGATCTCTTTTTGGCCTTGGAGGGATTAGATCAGTATCCTAAACCCGATTTATCATTGTTGGGTCTTTGGTTACCCAACACCATACCTAATCCCTTAGATCCAACATTGAATCTCTTTAGGATTTTCTCCAAACTATCAAGCTTTGCCTTCAAAGCTTGATTTTCCTTTTCTAGACTCCTAATTCTAGACTCTTGTTGTCCACCTTGGACATGCCTAGATCTACCCATCTTTCTAGGCATGTGCCTCCCCTTAGGATTTTTGCCTAGGTTTTCCATTACCTTCTTCTCCTTAGGCAATGAGAATCTAACTTGTCTAGGTTTATCACGTATAAGTACCTTAGGGCTAATTCCGAAATTTACCCTACTTCTATCCTGATACTTAAACCCAAAATTCTTCATTGCTATATAATGATAATTATTATCAATCTTAGCATGCACGGGAAAATAACAATTGGAATTACAATTCAAATTAGGGTCTACCTTCCTTACCTTTGAAGCTCCCCCTCAACTTGAGCTACTCTTCTTCTCCCATTTCTTCAAATGCGCTAGCTTCTTGATTTTCCTCTTCTTAGGGCACTTGGTGTAGCAGTGACCTTTCTTCCCACACGTGAAGCACACAATGCACATTCTCCTCCTTTTGGCTTCTTCATTCCTACAACCCACATTAACATCTAAAACAACTTGAATGAGTTTATGATTTACCTTTTTCTTACCAATTGGACACCTACTCTTGTAGTTTCCCTTCTCATTGCAACCTAAGGAAATGATGTGGTCCTTCGACTTGACTTTGGTGGAGATGTTTGCAAGGTTGACTTCCAAGACTTCCTCTTCACTTGTCTTGGATTCTTCTTCGACCCTTGAAGATGTGGACGATACCTCCTCATCTTCCTTCTCCTCATAAGTTGAGCACATGTCAACTTCTGGTTGCTCCTCCACTTGAGCCACTATGTCCCTTTCCTTGGACTTTTCTTCGTCGTGTGTAGGCTTAGGTTTTTTCGATTAAAACCATCTTTACCTTGCTCCACAAATCATGGACGTTCTCATACTCACCTATATGACTCATCACGTCATTAGTCATAATAACAATTAAAATCGATATTACCTTTTCATTTGCCTTTGATCGTGAGGTTTGCTCCTTGGTCCAATAACGTGAGCGGAGTCTCTTCCCTTTCTTGTCCTTAGAACTTCAAATGGCTCCTCGACAACTATCATGGTGTCATAATCCGTCTCGAAGAAAGCCTCTATTTTCACCATCTAAAAGGTGATATCCTATAGATTTCCCCCTCTATACTTTGGAGGAACAATCAAGCCACCCATCCTTAGCTTTCTTGGCAGTACGGAGAGCAACATTGCTAATACCACTTGTTGTGGATTATGGTCCGGTTAGAAAGGGGGTTGAATATATGATCACCCCAAATTGTTTGCTTTCTACATATTCATTAGTGCACATTGGAAATACAAAACTAATACGAATACAAAAACTAAAGACAAGATAGAAATGCAAACTCTAACACGTTCGTTTAACGTGGTTCGAAGATAAATCTCCTACTCCACAACTGTCCTTGAGGTGGATGATCCCACAATCCATCGGTGGATTAGTCCCCAGAACTCTGGCTAGTACAATCCTCCTTGTCGGTGGAGAAACCTCGCCACAAACTCGATCAAGACCTTGGAATGCACTTAAGGGCTTGGACACTTTAATTAAGGGTTAACCACCTCTAATTTTGTTACACAAGCCAACCACCCCGAGCTTCATACTGTGTTTTCGCTACCAGTCGACTACCAACTTCACCAGTCTATTGACCTTTATGGAAATTTAACCGTTAGCTGATTACTTGATTAGTCGGCTGATGGACAACGGCTCCCAACAGTCGATTAGAAAGTCACGATTGGTAAACCCTAAACCTAGGTTTTACTCTGAGTGCAATCTCTCATGCACAAGTTCTCACCTGCACAACCTTGACCTCGCCTTCTAGCCATCTTCCCTCAGCCTTGCGTCCCTCGGATAGTTACCCATCCTTCACGTCTTTCCTTCAAGATGCTTCCTTTGGCCTTATCCTTGTTGTTGGCTGGGTTATTAAAGGCGCGCCTGAGGCACGCCCGAGGCGCTAGGCGCACAAGGCGCTGGGAAAAACGCCTTGCATGACGCGAGGCGGGCGCTGTTCGCGAGGAGCGCGCCTAGGCGCGCCTCGTGCGCCTTTGCACCTCAAAAAAACATTCCAAATCTTGTTTGGAATTAGGGCACGGGAAACAGGAACAGAAAAGAACGCAGGAAGGGAAGGGAGGAAGAGAACGCAGGAAGAAGAAGAAACCTGAATCCATTTCCGTCCGCCGACGCGATCGCTGAGTTGCATCATCGCCCAAGTATGTTTTTTTTTTCCTGTTCTTCCCTCCTTCTTCTTCTTCTTATCTTCTTTTGCGTCTGTTATCATCTTGTTCTTCTCTTCTTCTCTTCGCTTCTTCTGTTATCCCTTTTCTTCTTCTTTTCAATTTTCTGTTTCTTCTTCTTTTCTGTATCTTCTTTTCTTCTTCTTCGTTTTCAGTTTTCTTTTTATTCTTCTATTCGGTATCTTCTTTTCTTCTGCAGTTCTGCTTGTTTTTTTTGCTTTTAGTTGCTGGTTCGTGTTCGCTGAGTTGCTGTGCTGTTGTCCCGTTTTGTTTTGTTTTGGTTTCTTGTTTTTTAATTTTTGCAGGTTGTGTTTTTGCTTCCTAGTTCCTACTGCTGTCCGGTTTTTTAATTTTGTTGTTGTGCTGCTGTTCGTATTGGTGCTGCTGTCTGCTGTCCGATATTTCGTTTTTTTACTGTTTTTTCTTGCTGGTTCGTGTTCGTTGAGTTGTTGTGCTGCTGTCCGATTTTGTTTTGTTTTGGTTTCCTTTTTTCTAATTTTTGCAGGTTGTGTTTTTGCTTCCCAGTTCCTACTGTTGTCCGGTTTTTTAATTTTGTCGCTGTGCTGCTGTTCGTATTGGTCCTATTGTCCGATATTTTGTTTTTTAACTATTTTTTCATTTTTGTTTGTCTTGTTTTACTTTTTGTTTTTTACTATTTTGCTATTGTACAGTACTTTTCTATTGCTGGTACCATATTAATTTTATTTTATTTTTAATTTTTCAGACTAATTTCTTGTTCAATTATCATGGAAGGTAGTAGTGATACTCCAACATATATATCAAAAGATCCGGGATGGAATTATTTTCAAAGAGTTAATCCGAAAAATAAAAATGATTTAATTTGTAACTTTTGTCAAAAAGTTACAAAAGGGGTTATTTATCGTGCAAAACAACATCTTGTTGGGGGGTTTCGAAATACTACGACTTGCAAAAAATGTCCATTTCATGTACGTGAAGAAATTAAAATTTCATGGAGAAAAAGGCTGAGAAAAGTAATCTTTCTCAACTTGCGACATTGTACTTTGAGGATGTAGACCCTCTTGGTGATGATATTGATATGGATAATATTGGAGCTAAAGGTGTGCCGCCTATAAGTACAAGTACAAGTTCTAGATCAGTGAATATGCAAAAAAGGCCCAGACAAATAGGTCCAATGGATACGTATTTTGCTCCTAATGTACAAAAAATTGTTGAAAGTAGAAAGGGTAAAGAAAGACAATCTACGATAAATGAGGCATACAAGAAAGAATTGAGGGAAAAAGCTTGTATGGCCATAACTGAGTGGATGTATGATGCGACAATTCCATTTAATGCCGTTAACTATTCAAGCTTCAAAAGAATGTTGGACTTGGTTGGCTAATATGGTATAGGTCTAAAAGGACTTAGTTATCATGAGGTGCGGGTTCCTTTTCTAAAAAAGGTTGTTGATAGTGTGACAAATGATTACATTAAGTCGTGTGAAACAGAATGGGCCAAGTATGGTTGTAGTTTGATGGCAGATGGGTGGACAGACAAAAGGCAGAGAACATTGATTAATTTTTTAGTGAATTCTCCTAAAGATTCAGTTTTCATCGAATCGGTTGATGCTTCTGATTATGCAAAGACTGGAGAGAAAATATTTCAGTTGCTTGATCGATTTGTGGAGCGTGTAAGAGAAGTAAATGTTGTTCAAGTTGTTACAGATAGTGCAAGTAACAATGTGCTTGCTGGTAAGAATCTATTTAATTATTTCTTATCAATATGTTTTTTCTTATATATGTTAAATTTATCTACTTTTCTAACTTCTTTTGTAGGAAAATTATTAGAAGCAAAAAGGCCACACTTGTATTGGACTCCTTGTGCTGCTCACTGCGTCGACTTGATCTTAGAAGATATAGGGAAATTGCCTGATTTTAAAGCAACATTGAAAAAGGCAATGAGTGTGAATGCTTACATTTATGTTCGTCCCGGCATGGTAAATATGTTGAGGCAATTCACAAGACAAAAAGAGCTTTGTCGGGCAGGTGTCACAAGATTTGCTACTGCTTTTCTTACTCTTGAAAGGATGCATCTACAGAAGCAAAATTTAAGAAAAATGTTCATTTCAAAGGATTGGACAGAGAGTAAATGGGAAAAAGAAGCGGCGGGGAAGAAGGTAGCTAAAATCATCATGACACTTAGATTTTGGAGCAGTATTGTGTATATTTTAAAGATATATGGCCCTTTAGTCCGTGTTCTGAGACTGGTTGATGGCGAAAGAAAACCTGCAATGGGCTATATTTATGAGGCTATGGATAAGGCAAAAGAAATAATTATGAAGGCCTTCAAGGATAAAGAAGAGAAATACAAAGAAGTGTTTCAGATCATTGATACGAGATGAGAATGTCAACTTCATCAGCCTCTGCATGCTGCAGGATATTATTTGAATCCAGAATATTTTTATTCATACACAGATTCAAATATCTGTGGAGAAGTGGTGAATGGTTTGTTTGAAACTATGGAGAGATTGGTTTCTAGCGCTGCCGAGCAAGATAAAATCACTACCCAGCTCTCTATATATCGAAAGGCAGAAGGGTTATTTGGGAGAAATGTAGCAATTAGACATAGAAGAGCATTATCTCCAGCAGAATGGTGGGAATGTTATGGAGCAAATACCCCAGAATTGCAAAAGTTTGCTATTAAAGTGCTTAGCCTCACTTGTAGTGCTTTTGGTTGTGAGCGCAATTGGAGTGTATTTGAGCAGGTATGTAATAAATATAAATGTTTGATACTATTAGTATGCTACTTTTATAAGTAGAAAATATTCTTTGATATTTTATTATACTTATTGTGATTTTTGATATTTTGTAGATTCACAGCAAAAAAAAGAAATAGGCTAGCTCAGCAGCGCTTAAATGATTTGGTATTTGTGAAATACAATCGTGCCTTAAAGCTTCGGTATGATGCATGTGATAAGATTGCCCCCATCTCTTTGACAGATATTGATGATAGTAATGAATGATTGATGGGTAGAATGGATGGAGAAAATGATAATGAAGAAGATGAGTTGGTTTTTGAAGGTGATGCTTGACATGAGATGTCGTTGCTAGGGCTAGTGGAGCTGAAGAGCCTGAATATTGTACTAGAGGAAAAAATATTACAACCATGACCTCTAGTTCAAATGCTAGGCCTAAACAAGTCGAGAAGGGAAATGCATCTTCCTCTATGAGACACTCATCTCTAAGATTTAGAGATGAAGAAGAAGAAGAAATTGAATTTGAAGAAGATGAAGATAACGAAGAAGAAGAATACAATGAGGATGATCTTAAGCTTGATGATTAATTTGACTTATTACGCTTGTTTTGATGGACTTTGTTAGTTTAAATTAGAAAGTTGAAACTTGAAAGTTTGAAACTTTTATTAATTTTATCATGGTATTGTTTTGCTTGTTATATTTGATATTGATGTGTGTGGAATATTAATAGTTATCATATTTGACATAGTATATGAGTGTGACAATAGTCTAGTAGTCATCAACCTCATGTTCAAGAGGCGCACGCCTCGGGCGCGCCTCGCGCCTCGGGCGCGCCTCGCGCCTTGGGCTCTAGGAGCCTTTTGCTCCTCGCGCCTCTAACAACACTGGTTGTTGGGTCTTCCTTTGCCAACACAACCATGACCTTGCCTTCTAGCCATCTTCCCTCAACCTTGCGTCCCTCGGATGCTTTCCCATCCTTCACGTCTTGCCTTCAAGATGCTTCCTTCGGCCTTACATCCCTCGGATGATTCCCCATCCTTCGGGCCTTGTCCTTGTTGTTGGCTTTTCACCATGCCAAGTCACACTTAGATTTATGTTGCCAAGGTTACCCACTTAGACTTATACCGCCAAGACTCCACTTAGACTTTGTTTTGTTGTACTTGCATCCTGCACACTCACAAGTATATATTAAATGCAACAATAAATCAAACTTAAACTTTTACCCTAACATCAAAACTTATGGTCATATTGATTGCTCCAACATATTTAAGACAGGTGGATTGTAACTCCTCTTTTTTTCATGCATTTGTAAAAAGAAATAACAAACGCAATGAAATCACAGTGGTGGAGAGGGAGGATGACAATCTTACTGAATCATTTGGAGAGGTTGTTGAAGTATTTATGAATTATTTTCAGAACCAACTTAGTATGCGGGTGGGCAGGACTGAATTCCCAACATCTTGCTTGCAGTTTGGTCAGTTTATTCAAACGGCACAGCATGATCATCTAGTCTAGTTTCGCAAGGCTGAGGAGATAAAGGAGGCACTCTTTGACATAGGAGATCAGATGGCTATGGCTTAAGGTTTTTTAAGCAAATTTGGGACACTGTTGGAAGCGATTTTTCTGATGCAGGCCTAGAATTCTTCAACAGGGACCATACTTTGATTTCTCTAGTCTCGAAGTCTTCTCATGCTAGTAAAGTGATAGATTATAGACCGATCTCCTGTATACTACAAGGTCATCTCAAAATTATTTGCAAGTTGTCTAGCATATGTTAGACAACATTCTACACCAGTCAAAGGCTGCTTTTGTGCAGGGCCAACTCATTACTGATAATATACACTTGGCTCAGGAGCTCTTCCGAAAGTATAACAGGAAGCGTCTTTCTCCCAGATGCATTATGAAGATTGACCTCCAGAAGGCGTTTGATTCGGTGCATTGGGATTTCTTGCATGAGGCACTTATCGGACTGAATTTTCCGGAGCAATTCATTGCATGGATCATGGAGTGTGTGACTACCACCTCCTTTTCGTTGGCCATCAACGGCGGGACTTTAGGACTTTTCAGAGGGGCCATAGCACTCTAGTTTCTTGGGTTGATATGTGTAAACCGAAGGAGGAAGGAGGCTTGGGATTCTTGGATTTAAAAAGTTAGAACTTAGCTCTACTAGCTAAAGTACTTTGGTGGATTGAAGTGAAAGCAGATGCTCTTTGGATCAAATGGGTCCACCACACTGAGACGTGCAAATGTGTGGTCCTGGGAAGTAGCATTATAGACTCCCCCTTGATTAAAAGGCTACTGCTGATACGAGACCGAATTCTTTCATATGCAGGCTTGTCGGCAGTTGTTGGATAAAGACTGATAGGTTGGTTCACACAGGACGATTGAGTGGCTTGGGCATATGACTTCTTTAGATATCCTAGCCCAAAGAAGGTATGTGCATGAATGGTGTGGAAGACTTACAGCCTAGTCACGCTACCACATGCAGGAGTATTTGTTTTTTAGGTGCCCCCTTAATGTTGAGTTATGGAGGAGGATCAGGAACTAGCTTCATATGCAACAGGAGATGTCCACTTTTAGACGGGCTCTAAGGATGTTTGGGAGATGTTACTGTGGGAATAGGTATTAACGAAGGCTCGACACTTGGCTTTGTTTTCATTAATATACTATGTATGGAGAGCTAGAAATAAATGTATCTTGGAAGATGAGTAATTGAATGTTGAGCGGATATTCAGGAGTGTGAGTATGCTTATATACAAGTCTTTAGGGGTGCATTTTGATATGATGTTGTGTCAGACATAAGTATCCTCTATAGACTCTTTTCTGTACTTTTGGCTTATGAAATAATATTTTTCTTATAAAAAATGTAGAAAATAATCATAATGCATGAAAATTGTTTGGTTTGGATTCAACAACAAGTACAAACAACAAAATAATTGGGATTATCATTGAATCAAGAAGAAAAAAGTTGTAGAAATTGATTTTCAAGTAGAATCGATGTTACTTAGGCTCCATACAGCTCATAGTTGAGTTTAGGTTAAAACTCCAAGAAACTTATTGGTGCATTTAGTCTCCTTGGTGATAGTAACGATCATAGGTTTTGATGTGTGCGCAAAGAGTTTAAGTTAAGGTTGTTTGTAAATTGAGATCGGTGAATGATGATGTGAAGCATTTAAGGGACTGCAAGATAAGGAGCAACGAAGAGAAGCTAAAGGAAGTGGACATCAAAGGCAAAAACATAAAAAATGGCATTGATAGAAGATGAGGGCTCAAGTGCATTGAAGGACATGGGGGCCTGAAGGAAGATGGTTTTAAGGCCAAGGTATAACTTCATGCAAGTTGAGTGTTGAGAGAAAATGAATTAAGGCAAAATAGAGCTGGGTAAACCTTGTTAGAAGCCTTATATTTCTTTGAGTGTTCGTCTCCTTATAAACCTTGCAATCAAGGTTGGTCCACCTTTAGTAGTTGATCTAGAAGAAGAAATAAAGGTGCTTTCCGAGTGTGATCTATTGATAAATCATAGAACGTGATAGTGATTGATAAGTGTGATTGCTTGTATATGTTAGTTTCACTACTAATATCATGTTGTGACCTAGTTATTGAAAGCAAGAGAAGTATAAAATCACACTAGCTGGTATCCAATCACTATTTATCCCTCCCCCTCTAGCTGACCACACGATCCTAATAAAACATGGTGTAGGAAGGTAGATTTTGGGTTTAGGCTTTGGGAAAATGAAGAAGGCACTAAGAAGTCGACTCCAAAACTTAATTCATCACTCGACTAGTAGTATTTTTAAGCATGGACTGCTAGTTATCAGGTGTCTCATAATTACTAAGCAATCAATTAACTTGAGCAATTAATTGATTTTTAGTAACAGAGGTCCCCTTAGTCTTTTCTCTATTATTCATTCCTAAAGTTTCATGGTATTACTTTCCATTAACTTAATGCTCTTATAATTCACACAATTTTATGTCTCTTTTATTTTATATAAGGGGACTAAAGTGTTAATACATTTTTTTCAATATCAAATTAAATAATTTTATAAATCATTGAATACTCTACTTCCCTAAAAAATTTCATACCTCTATTAGAATATCATTATCCAATTACTTTTTCATTTGCATCCTAGCTTGTTTTACTTCTGAAGTTTTAATTCTATGATAAAAATTTAAATTTTTTATACTCTTTTAACTTAAATAACCTAAGTTAAAGTTGATCGTCTAGCCCTTGATTAAAATATTGATGAAAATGCTTTTTTCATCCCTCTTTTATTTTCTCATATTCACTAGTACCCTGTTGCATTAGTTTTTAACGCATTTTATTTGGGTCAGATGCCATGTCTTTCTCTCTCGCTTTAACTATTCTATAGATATTTTTTTACCCATCTTTTGTATCCATATGTCGATATAAGCGTTCAAAAGTTTTATTTTTGGCTTCAGACATCGTTCTCTTAGCCTCTATCTTAGCTATTGCATACTTTTTAAATTTTCTCCTTTCTTACAAGTTTATAATAACTTATAGGCTGTTCGGTTTTTTTCACTTTTTTGAATACTTTCTTGTTCTAACACCAAGATTCTTTATTTTGTGGTATATGCTTTTTTTACCCACTGAGTATGCTCTTGACCAACATTTCCAACTTAAATGTTATCTTATCTTGTGTCATATTTGAGTTTCCATGAATTTCTCCAAATACTTGTGCACTTATTCTCTCCTTAAATATACTTTGTTTCTTGTTTTTAACTTTCACCACTTGATTTTTGGAGTCGTGTATGTTTTTCTTCTATTGATACTATACTTAAGGTGTATATCGAACACTACTAATCTATGTTAGATTATTAAATTTTCTTTTGAGATGACCTCACAAGGTTTATAAATCTTTTTATCTTTCTTCCTGAATATAAAAAGGTCAGTTTACGACTTAATGTTCCCACTTTTGAACATATTAAGTGTTCTTCTCTTTTTAAAAAAGTATTAACTATTCTAAGTTCATAGGCTATCACATAATCCAATATAGTTTTTCCTTCATTTCTTGTTTAAAAATCATAACCCTCATTTATCCTATCATATTCCTCATTTCTTATTGTATATGCTTATTTAGATCTCCTCATATTGAAATCATCTTATTTTGCGGAATCTTTTGTACTACCTTATCTATGTCTTCCCAAATTATATAGTTGATGTCTTCAACTAATCCTATGTAAAGTGCATATATGCTAATTACATTAATAATTTCTTATTCCACTACTATCTTGAGAGTTATAATCCTATCTCCTTCATAACTACTACTAGTTCATCTTTTAACGAAATATCTAAAATAATATCTATTTCATTTTTTGTTTTACAACTTTGCGTGTACTATATAAACTTGAAACCTAAGTTTATATCATCTTTGCCTTCTCTTCTACCCATTTTGTCTTTTGTAAATACAAAATATTATTTCTTCTTTTAATTATTGTCTCTACTATCTCTATTTCTTTATTAGTGAGTATTCCTATGTTTTATGTTCCAAACCTAAGATAATCGGATTCCTATAATATGTTCTTATCCAACCTATGGTGTAAGAACTATTACATATTTAACATTATACTCAAGTTCTCATGGAGATATAATAGTACTTGTTGAGATGTTGTAGTCAAACATTATAATGCATTCCGTCCGTGGATAACCTAGCATTCACTTAATAGTTTAATGGATTCATTCATAGAATATTCGCCTATGTTTGACGTTGATTGGAAACCTAACGCAACCCCCAATTTTTTTTATTCAGGCTTAGGACTAAAATGGATGCCGATTGGCGCTCAACTATATCATCTTCCCATCGTTCTAGTTCATCCTCTTTTCCGTTCACTTTGTCACTCTCCATTGATTCCATTCATTGCCATCACAAAATTAAAAATCACCACTACCCTCTCTACCATGCATCCATTTTCTCAACCTACCTTCTATCTTTCCTTGTTGCTTAATTAAAAACAGTTCGAGATAAAATGCTACAAAGGCTTAGGATTCAATGCAGTATACATTGTAAGGGAAGCTGCAAGAAATTTAGGACTATGCACAATTCAGGGCAATATAAATTACAAAGGATATTTCAAGAAATTTTAGTATTTGATAAGTGCAGATTCAAGATTTTGGGTTTAGAAGATTGCAAAAACATTTTCAAGAAAATTGGGATTTCACGCAAGAGAAGATTCAAAATTCGACCAAAAACAAATTGCAAAAACATTATACAAGAGAGGATGTCTACTAAATACAAATTTATTTTCACAAACTAATTGAGATTCAAATTCATCACAATTTTGAATAGTCTAATTTGAATAAGCCAATATATTCACAATCTCTTCTTCTTCTTTTTTTTCTTTTTTATTTGTTTGTTAATTTTATATTTTAATATTCAATTAATGAAAGATTCATCACCCCTTGATCCAAAACTCTTCATATGCACAAAATATTCACCAAGGTATAGTTAAAAACTCTGTTATTTTGTCGTAGTTTATGGTGACTTTTTATTCTGTAAGTACCATTACCTACAAATAGTCATATGCACTGAGGTAAAATTAATGTCATTACTGTGAGTGATACAAATGCCGTCTTTGCGGATCTTGAGATAAATGCTTCATCAATATGGAGGATAAAATTTTAGATTGGATTATTTTGAGAATGTGTTGATTAGTTATTTGGTGAATTGATGAAAGTAAAGAGAATTATCTTATACTAACATACAACTTGATCCATAGTTTGCATAGCCTGATGTTTATGGTAAAATTAAGCTTAATCCCTTGATATATTAAAGACATGAAACAAACCTAAATATGTGTCAGGCACATAACGAAACAAGTTAGAACAATGGCCTTTATTTGTTACAATGGATATATTTGGAAAGATCGTATCACTGATTTCATGGGATTGGATGAATTGTAATCCCTAATATGCAAGGATATCACTGATTTCAAGAATTTAATTTGTAACGAGATTATATGTTGATTAGAGTATGTTTCCTTATTTTTGGTTGACATATTTGTGTATAAACAGTGTATATTCTGTGAATGATTATATGAAAAGTTTTATCTCTATTTTTTCCATATGGTGTCAGTAATCAGATTGATCTTGGGATTGTCGATTACTTCTTCACTTTTATTCAGGGATCCATTTTTCTCTGAGGTTCCAATTAATCAATCATGTTGGAAACAACCAAAAATAGCTCCAACACTGGTATGCACTCAAGGGATCAACCAACCCTCTTTTCAGCGGGTGATTTACATAATATTCAAGTTGCAAATCGACTTAATGGAAAGAATTATTTGAAGCGGTCACAATTTGTTCGCATAACCTTGAAGGGAAGAGGCAGGTTAAATCATATACTCAAGACAGGACCAAATTCAGAAGATCCCAAGTTTGCTGCATGGGATGAAATAGATTCATTAGTGATGTCATGGTTATGGAATTCGATGATTCCAGAAATCAGTGACTCATGCATGTTCCTTGGGACAACCAAAGAAATTTGGGATACTATCAAGCAAACATGGAGTGTTGAGATTTAAGTACTTCCTAGCATTATCTGAACGAATTCTTTTGATTCCAACATTAAATTAAGTTTTGACAATGTGATAGAAATTCTGAAAGAAAGTGCTTACACCAGGTTTATTTTTCATTGGGTATATCCAAGTTACTTGAGTACAATCATCCATGAAAGATGCAAACTATCTTGCCCCAGAAATGTTAGGTATTGTGGAGGGTCCCCAAATGTCACTGTAAACAAGTGAAAAATGAACAAATGCCTTTGTATTATTGATTGGAAAGGAAGAGTGCTCGTGTTTAGCAAGCTCACAATCAATATAATGAAAATTCTTAAACAAAGACTTGTTAACCAAGGACGGGAATATAAGCTTAAGAACATGAATTGATGGATGACCGAAACGATGATGATAAAGCAAAACTTTATCTTTATTCGAAATGGTGGAGAACAAGGATAAAGGAAAGGAACACACAACTCTAGTACTTCTATTGTTTTCTTCCAGATAGTAAAAACCTCTTTCACTAGCATGTCCAATCTTCCTCTTTGTGCCCAGTTCCTGAAATATTCAATGAAATGGGTAGAAGATTAAAATAAAATTAGAATCTTTAGTGAGCCTTTTGATAGAGACTACATTGGTAAGGAGTTTGGGAACAAGAACATTTTTTAGAGTGAGATTATCATTTATATAAACATCACCCTGGCATACAACAGTGATAGTGATCCATTGCTGTGATCTTCTTTTAGCTAGAGCATGGGGTATAGGTAATGAATTTTTTAGAAGAATAGATCATATCGTTAATGGTGCCAGAATCAATCACCCATGTACTTACATTTGAAGCATTAGGATAACAAGAGGTAAAAGAAATACATAACGAACATGTACCTAGTATAGATGGTGCTTCAAGTGTCCCCAAGAAATTCTTAAACTTCTCAATATCTTCTTTGCTTAACCTAGAATTTTTCTTCATGACTATTAGGTGCTCGTCCTTGTTCTTTTTCAGCTTTACCAGAGAAATTTCTATTCATTTTTGGAGGTCTCCCATTTAGTTTCCAACAAGTCTTCTTGGTATGACCTGATTTTTTGCAACAATTGCACGAAAGAAATTCCTTTGACTACTTGAAAAAAAACTTTGAAAATTCTACTGGCTTATTGATTTCTTCAAGAGACTGTGAAGTAACAGATTTCATCACAAGGGCTGACCCATTAGAGGCCTGTTCTTTAAGCATAACACTCCTCCCTTCTTTAGTGCGGATGATGGAGATGGTCTCATTTAAAGACAATAAGTCCTCCTTTCCCAAGATATGTATGCTTACTGTATCAAATTCAACCTTAAGGCCAACAAGAAAATCATAACGCATTCATTTTCAACAAATCGCTTAAGGATGACTTCATCAGTCCCACACTTCATTTTGATACACTGATAGTGATCTAATTCTTGCTATAAGCCTTTCAAGAGGTTTGAGTACTCAGTGATTGTATGAGTTTCTTGTTTCATGGTTGAGATTTTGGTCTTAATCTCATAAATTTGGGCTGCATCATGAACTATGGAATATGTTTGCTTGATGGTATCACAAATTTCTTTGGCCGTACCCAGGAACATGCATGTGTATTTCTGGAATCATCTAATTCTACAACCATGACATCACTAATGAATATGAGGTATAGCACACTCACTCCTTTCTTTCAAAAACAAGGAATCATTCATGAATCATTGTGTGTTCACACCCCTCAACAAAATGGTGTAACTGAACGGAAGAATGAACATCTTGCTATCACAAGAGTGTCCTTATTTCATAAAAATGTTCATAAACTTTTTTAGAGAGAAGTTGTTCGTACGTTAGCCTATCTATTAAATCAACTCCCAACAACGAGCCTTGAGCTTAAAAGTCCTTTGGAAAATCTCACTAAATTCTTCCCTAACTTCACAGTTTTAAACAATCTGATCCCTGAATCTTTGGTAGTGTTGCCTGTCCATATTCATCCGCATAATAGGGGAAAACTTGACCCAAGAGCTCTGAAATGTGTATTCATTGACTATTCCTCCACTTAAATAGGGTACAAATGCTTCCATCCCCCACCAATTTTTTTTTTTATCATGTTACCTTCGATGAAGCAACATCCTATTTTCCTAATTTCTATCTTCAGGGGGAGAATTTGAGTAAAGATAGAGCAAAAGATCAGTTTTTTCTTGAGTTTTTGAGTCAATCTAGTTCTGCCACTATAGAATCATGATCTACTGTCACTGATTTCAATCTACCCATCTATCCAATTCGAAATGATCAAGGAACAAGGACTTCAAGACACCACTATATCTCCACTGAAATTTTATTCTAGAAGGCAGAAGCTCAACACTTTCACGAAGGATGTTCAATCATCACATGTTCAAGCTACAGTTCAACCACCTAACCATCATATTCAAACTCTTCAGATTATTATGGACGCAATTGAAGAAGCATCTTCAACCCCTAAGGAATCAAACCATGATACCACAGAGCCAAATGATTGGGAGATACATAGAGCACTAAGAAAGGGAGTTAGCGCTTGCACCAGACATCCTTTGCATTCATTCTTTTCTTACTGGAACTTAACCCAGAATCATCGAGCTTTCCTTACCAATTTACATTCTATTCCCATTCCAAAAAACTTAACTGAAGCATTAGGGAACAAGAAGTGGGAAAGTGCCATGAAAGTGGAAATGGAAGCCTTGGAGAAAAATAAAACTCGAGAATTGGTTAAGATGCTGAAAGAAAAGAAATTAGTTGGATGCAGATGAGTGTTCACAATTAAATACAAATCAGATGGTTCATTGGAAAGATATAAAGTGCATTTGATTGTAAAAAGATATACCAAACCCAAGGTTTAAAATTTCAACCTGTACTGAGGTTTCGGTCTCAGACCGAAATGATACGGTTTCGGTATCGTATCGTGTCATGCCGATACAGTTTCGGTATTTTTTATTTATCTATAGTAATTATGAGATAAATATGTTTATTGTGTATATAAAAATAAGTTGTATATTGATTTATTATAAATTCTCAATTATTGAATAATTTAATATTGTTAGAAAAAATAATTAAAAATAGTTTTATTTAAATAGAATTGATATATCAATAATTCAAATTAAAATGGAAGTATCTATAATAATAATAATAATAATAATAATAAGTATATAAATTAATACAAGATATTACTTTATAATAATAATTAATTATATAAATTAACTATTTATTCATTTAATTAATTATTAATTAAATAATATATATTTTAAATAGTAAAAAATATCAAGTAAAAAAATTAAAAAAAATTAAAAAATATCAGAATATAAATATAGTTTATTAGAATTTTTTTTAAAAAATTTTTTAGAATTTTTTTATATTTTTTTAAAAATTTAAAATAATAAAAAATATATTAGAATATAAATAAGAATTATTATATATTTTTTAAAATTTTTAAATGAAATTCAAAATATTATTTTTTCATAATATTAATTAATAAAATTTATTTAATTTATTTGAATTTTAAATATATTTTTTATATATTTTTTTAGGATAATTTAATTAGGGTTTATAAAAGTCTCTTCGAAATATCACACATCCTCCTTGGGAATTGTTTAAATTAATTAAATAAAATAAATAATTATTAAAAAAATCGCGTACCTGCGTACGTGAGATCGCGTCCGCGATGATCGCAGGCGATCTCGCGGGGGGTGTTCGGCGGCACTGGAAGCGTCGCCGGATGCCTCCGACGGCGTCGGAAGGGTCGCCGGAAGTGTCCGGCGACCCTGCCGCACGCTTTCGGCGCCGCAGAAGGCGTTGCGCACCGAAGGCGTCGCGGGACGCTGCCGGAGGCGTCCCGCGTCTCCTGCGGCGCCGACGGATACGTCCCATGTCTCCTGCGGCGCCGACGGAGGCATCCCGTGTCTCCTCCGGTGCCGACGAGACGGGGATGCCTCTCGTGCCGATTTTAGCCGCCCGGCAGAACGGTAAAAATCGTCTGTGCCGGGTGGCACGGAACATCATTTCAAACCCTGCCCAAACCTATGACAGATTACATGGAAACATTTGCTCTAAATGAATACAATCCGAGTATTTTTGTCATTGACGGCTAACTTGGGATTGAACTTGCAGCAGTTTGATGTGAAAAATGTTTTTTTACATGGTGATCTCTATGAGAAAATTTATATGGAAATTCCCCTAGGATTTAAATAAGAAGTTGGGATGGTTTGCAAATTAAACAAGGCGTTGTATGGACTCAAGCAGTCCCCTAAGGGCTTGGTTTGAAAGATTTACAAAAGCAATGATCGTGTTGGGTTATAAGCAATGCAAGAAGATTATACACTATTTGTGCGACATTCAAATTCAGGGGAGTAACTACATTGTTGGTTTATGTGTACGATATTATAGTAACTGGAATGATGCCAAAGAAATGTAAAGATTAAGGTCGTGCTTAGAAAAAGAGTTTTTATATTAAGGAGCTTGACATATTGAAATATTTCTTGGGAATTGAAGTGACTCATTCAAAACAAGGATTTTATATCACAACAGAAATATGCTTTTGATTTGTTATATGAACTAGAATGCAAAGGTTTAAACTCTCGATTTGTGCCAAGGTTTCAACCCTAGACCGGAATGATATGGTTTCAGTACCGTATCATATCATATCGGCATGGTTTCGATAATCTTCAAATATAAATATGTACACTAAAAATATAAAAAAATTAATCTAAATAGTTTAAAAAAAAAATAAAATATATATTGAATTAATAGGATAGTTTTATTAGGGTTTAATTAAGACTATTTAAATTATCTCCAACTATAACTAGAGTTGATTGAAATTTTTTACTTAATGTTTTTTAATTAGGAGTTGATTGAAATTTTTAACTTAGGGTTTTTTAATTAAAGGCTAAGTTGACTGTTCTTCCACCGTGTTTTGTGCCTCCAGCGAACCTGTGGCCATCGTGAGGCCTCCGCAAGACGTGCACGATGCCTCACAGCCATGGTACCTTTGGTTGTCGATGCTGATTTTTGGTCGAAGGGCAGAATGGATGCCGATTTTGGTCGAAGGGCAGAATGGTATATTTTGCCCGTACTAGGCGATATGACAGTATTTTCAACCTTGGTTGATACACCAATTGAAGCTAACCATGGATTATGTGATGCCCTTGAAGGTATAGTCGATAAGAATTCCTATCAAAGACTTGTAGGAAGATTGATATATTTGTTACACACAAGACCTAACATTGTTTTTGCGCTGTAAGCGTGGCCAACCAGTTTTTGTACAATCTAAGATAGATGCACCTCAAAGCTGTTCATAGAATTCTGTAATATTTGAAGGAACATCTAGAAGAGGTATTTTGTTTAAGAAAGCAAGAAACATAACACTAGAAGCCTATACAGATGTTGATCATGCAGGTTCTCTAGTTGACATAAGATCAACCTTGGGTTATTGTACATTTTTTGGGGCAATCTTGTAATATGGAGTAAAAAACAAAGTGCAGTGGCAAGATCAAGTGCAAAATCTGAATTCAAATCGATGGCACTTGGAATATGTAAATTGGTGTGGTTAACAATAGTTTTGGATGACTTAAGAGTAAAGTGGGATGGTCCTATAAGATTATATTGCGATAACAAGTCAGAAATTAGCATTGCACATAACCCCGTGCAACATGATTGAATGAAACGCATTGAAGTGGATACACTTCATAAAGGAGAAGTTGGATAACCGGCTAATTTGCACACCATTTATTTATCTGACCAAAGATTAGTTGAAAGATATTCTTACAAAAGGCAATCAGGTATATCTTTCCAATGTATGATTAGCAAGCTTGAGGGGGAGTGTTGAGATTTGGAGATAAATTTGAAAAGATCTTATCACTAATTTCATGGGATTGGATGAATTGTAATCCCTAATTGGATTAAGATCTTATCACTAATTTAATGGGATTGGATTTTAATCCCTAATTGGATTCATGAATTTTAACATTAAGACTGAAATTGGGCCAGTCCTAGAAAAGTTCACAAGGGATTCGACTGGAAATGTAAGAAAGCATTAAATTGTTTTTGCCTAATTCAATAGAAGAGGCTTATTAAAGGTTCTAAATATTGAATAATATTTGAAGCTCACTCTATTAAAACATATAAATCCACATATGGGGAACACACCACCCTACAGTGGGAAAGATCTTGTCACTCATCCTGAAGTTTATTCCCCCCTGTGCTAAACAACAGTAGATAGGAATTGCCTAACCCACCCTCAACTGAAGTACTATAGCATCCTTTGTTACAACAATGATCACACAATATGATGAAAATGTGCACAACAATTTCTAGAAAAAAACATTTGACAATGATGAAGATTGTATATCTGGAAAATGACAATGTCATGAATCATCATGCTAAGATGAAAACGAGGGAATTAAGAGATATAAATTTGCGATAAAAGTATATAACTCAAAATGGAATTTCATCCTCATTCATACCAGGTTTGTTGGATCTCTTTATACCTGGTAGAGGCAAAGAACTTAGTTTTAATCCAAAATGAGTACAATAACCACATCCAATATGTCGTTTCTACCATAATTATTGTCTACTAGATTCTTCGTTGACCTTAGTCATATGACCTCTTCCTCACAAATGATAGAAGGGAAAATACATATGCTTCTAAACACACAAAAAAGAAAGAAGCATCAAGTTTAGTCCTGTCAAACCATAGTTATTAACATAAACAAACTCCTCATCTTTCTCACAAACACTTTAAGAAGTAAATGAAAGTTTCTGTGGTGATGTCAATCCTAGTACATAGGAATTTGTAATCCAACTCATTATCTTACTTAGTGACCCTTCTCTTGGGAATGAAGATCATTTGTATGTGCCTAAGGCTACCAAAAAAAGCTTTTCAAAGACTTGCTCTTTTAAGAAACATCCAATATATCACTAACCCTACAACAGGACAGACTTCTACCATATTTTATCATCGTTCTTCGAAGATCAACCAAACCCTCAAGTGCTCCAAATCTCGAAGAGCCCCCGGATGCCTTGTTCTCTTTAATAAACATTCCACTTATTACTAATAGTTACTTTGTAGACTTGGAACACTTTGTACTTGCTTTAGAGTTCAAAAGAGTAAACTAAACTAATTAAAATAGAATGTCAAATTAAGAATAGCCAGTTAAGTTAAAGCATATCAATTTCAGCCTACATATGTCACTTTGGGGTCTCCTTATCAGCGGAGGGAGCAAGGCAATGAAGAGGAACAAGCCCTTCCCTTCAAGAAAGTACTACTACAAACCAATCTATCTATACAATATTCTTATCTTAATCTTTCCAAATTTGTATCACTAGGTAAAACATGATTTTACAATTAGCTCGTATTCAATCCTTTTGCCAATTGACAAATTTGCTTATAATAGTTTTATTAGAATATCTTCTTGTATTTATCTATTCATAGTTATGTATGAATCAAAAGAGCATTAGTTTGTTGATTTAGTTTCCTTTGTCTATTGTTTTTCACTAAAGGGGAGCCTTGGCGCAATGATAAAGTTGTTGCTTTGTGACCTAAGGGTCATGGGTTCGAATCCTAGAAACAGCCTCTTGCAAAAAGCATGGTAAGGCTGTGTACAATGGATCCTTCCCCGAGACTCCGCATGGCGGAAGCTTCGTGCACCAGGCTGTCCTTTTTTTATCTATTTATTTTCACCAAACAAATCATTCTAATAAAAACCTAAAAACTCTAACATACTTTCTAAAATTAAATAGACTTTTATAAAATAATATTTTCTTACACTCCCCCTCAAGTTAGTGAATAGACACTTTGAAATACTAAGCTACTTAACCCTCTAGTAACCATATATGTAAGTGTTCATATGTAGATACATATGGCTATAAATCAACCTATTCTTTGGTTTCTCCGTAATGAAATGTCTATCAATTTTAATGTGCTTCATATGATCATGTTGTACTAGATTGTGAACTATGCTAATTGCAAACTTATTTTCACAATAAAGTCTTATTGGATCATCCCACTTGATCTTCAAGTCTTTTAAGATGATTTTTAACAAAAGAAGTTCACACACTTTGAGCCATTGCTTGGAATTCCACCTCTGTATTAGAGCGAGCCACCACATCTCATCTCTTGCTCCTCCTGAAGGATCGAATAGAGACGATAGAGGGCTGAAGGATCGAATAGAGACGATAGAAGGGGGTGAATATCGTTCATTTAAAAACCTTTTCTTTTTGTGTCGATTTGTAAAACAAATATCAAAGTAGCAGTGGAAGTTAAACTAGAAAAGATAGACAAGTTCGGTTACTTGGTTCGGAGCATGTGACGACTCCTACTCCAAGACCCGTAATCCTTAATCGCACCATTGGGCAATTCACTAATAGTCTTCTTCTCGAAAACTTCGGAGAAGAAGTAACTCGTACAAATGATGTATAAGATAGTGACAAGCTACTATCTTAACAAAGTAATACAAGCTTTAAAGTATACCTACAAAGATGAAAAGTTTAAGCGCAGATCGTCGAAGAAGAGTCGTAGCAACTTGTACACGAAGCGTAGTAGTAGCAACAGCATGAACAGAGAGAATGTTTTTTAGAGAAAGTTGATAGTGGCTCGGATCTCGAGACATTCTTTTATAAGCTACGTTCGGTCGACTGAAATTTTCGGTCAATCGATCTCCCTATTGGTCGAATGAACATGCGTCCTTTGTTGAGATCCGATCTTCGCTCCATTAATTACATTTAATGTTCGGTCAACTAATCACCTTGATGGTCTACCGATCAGTGTGACTTCTTTTTTCACTGCGATCCGAATCTGCCACTGTGTATACCAAAATAGGTTCGGTCGACCGATCCCTGGGTTCAGTTGACCAATTCGCATGACTTCTATCTTTTCTCTACGCGATCTGAACTCTACCACATCAGCTTGGTTCGGTCGACTGAACCTCCTGTTTAGTTGATTGATCCTTTGAAATGTGTAAAACATGGTTAGATGCATAGTATATAACAGATATCCCTTCAATACAAAGTTAGTACAGAGATATGATGCATGAGTAATAATGGATAGTAAAATTTATCTTGATCTCAACTTAGAAACCTCCTGGGTTTTTCAGTTGAATCAGCTGCCTAGGTTTGTCCCTTCTTGGACACGACCTCCCCGTCACTCAACTCCATTTGCTTACCTCAATCTACTCGCCAAACATCGAGACCTCCAAACCTATTTGGACTTCGTCTTAGCATCGGATCAGCTCACCAGGACTTCCCCTTGATATCTAGTCCTCCAGGTCTATCGAGTTCAACTGCTAGGTGTCAGGTCCTCGACCTTCCTGGACTTCCCATGCCTGGCTTCCACAAGCTAAGACTTCTTTGCCTAGCCGCAATTTCCCTGCCTAGCTCTTAAAATACACATTAAAAAATCACATTTCATTGGAAATCTTAAGATAAGATTTAGACTCTGTTTCCTTCGAGGTGCGGATCAAGGAGGGAAAGGAATCCCTACGACATAATAATCTTTCGAACGAGGGAAGAGAAAAGAAAAGAGAAAGAAGAGAAGACAAACAAATCCCGTGGAAAGCATACAGAAGGAAGAGGGAAAGGAAGAAAAAAAATGGAAAGGAAAAAAAAAAAGGTGAAGGGAAGGGCCAAAGAGGATTCATTGGGCGCGCGGCGAAGGCGGATGAAGCCCTTTGCGCATGCCAGTTCCCTGGGTGTCTTCATCTTTGTCACCGCCGCAGGCGGAAGGGAGGAAGGAGGGCCGCCTCGCAAGCCACGGGCAGCCACCTCTTGAGCCACAAATTTGGACGTTGTGCTCCAGCCGGTGCAGCTGTAGGTTCTGTTCGACCTGAAACCCTTGCTGCATACTTTGTAGACAAACCTGTTCATCACCAGCAGCATCTTTGGTGATAGCATGATTAACTCAGCATCCAGTTTTGATGATTTGACTGCCATCATCATCAACATCCTCAAAGAGCACTGAATATACTCAAAATAAAATAAAGAAGACAGATGAGTTACTAAGATTTCTAGCATGATTTCACTTCTTACGAGTAGCTAGTGCAGAAGCGGCGGCGGAAGTATATGAAGGCTTGAATTCATGATCTAAGAATTGAAGAAAAGTTGTATCCGAGACATTTAATCTAATAGAGGATGAAAAAATACCTGAGTGCATCAGCGAATAAGTATACGAAGGCTTGTTAAGGTTACATATAAGAGATTTTAGCTTCTCAACCTTGTTGAATCCACCTGACTCCTTTTATGCTGCTTCATTTTGTTGTGTATTTGCCATAAGTATCGAAGTATTTATCCTTATTTGTTTTCTTTTATGTCTGGCTGAGAGGTTTTCTAGGAAGCTTCCCACACCATTTACAAGTATGACATTGCACCATAGATTAACATGATTAGGAGCTTTTGATTGTAAACTGATGAGAGACATGGAAAAACCACAATGAAGGCTGAGTCATAGGGAAAAATCTAGCTGGTAAAAGAAAACAAGGAAAAATTAATCCAACTATGCAGTATCATACTATGAAGGTTGGTATAAGAAATATTCCGCTTTATCCTTAAAAATAGAAGAAAAAAAGGAGAATGTGGAAAAAGGGAGGAGGGATTGGATGCTTTCTCGTAGAGATGGAAAGTAAGGACTGTCGGTACTGATTAACAAGGGAAGAGAAAGAGGCTAGGGTTAATTGTCCAATGGTTGTGACAGGATAGACGACTAGCATTTGGAGTGATGACTAAGATTTGAAGAGACAACTAGGGTTTGCTTTAATACCTTGTCGAAATTTTAAAATTATATTATTATAAAAAAACTAGTCAAATACTTGGGATCCTAATCCTTTTATAAATTCACGACTTCTTTTATTACAAATTTTTCTAATAAAAAATCCTAAAACCTCCATTAGATTTTTTAAAACGACTTGTACAAAATCTTGTTTCCAACAAATATTACAAATTACATGCTAATGCACATAAAAGACAGTGCAAAATATAGAAGATTGAATCCCTTGGTTCGTATGGCTAAGTAATTCCTTAAAAAGTTTGCAGTGATCTTCATGTCACTCCAACTTATACTCTGACTCATGTTGTGAGAAATTTTAGTGCAGATTATTTGTTTAACACGCCAAAAAAAACTTTGCAATAGTCTTCGTGTCACTTCAACTCATGTTGTAACAAAGATTGGTTTTTCTTATTTGTTTAACATGCCAACTCCTTTAACCTTGATCCATGGTTTAAAATTTCAACGAGTTTCGATTTATGATCGAAACGATATGGTTTCAATACCGTATCGTGTCGTGTCGATATGGTTTCTATATTTTTTAAATATAAAATATATTAATTAAAATTAAAATTTTTAACGTAAATACAAAAAATATAAAATATAAAAATTAAATAATAAAATAATTTTAAAAAGCAAAAATGAGGGATTGCGGTGCCTCTGCGACCCTACGCAGATCATCGTGATCCTATGGTGGCCCATTTTGCAGGTGTCAGGTAGTGGATGGAATGACAAATTTTGCTCATTTCACCCCGCACAGTATGAACTTTTAAACCATGCCTCAATCCATTTTTTATAACTATTTTGGTCATACCCATAGAACAATTTTTTTTTCCTTTATGAGGTACACCACATTGGAAGTGACATTTACTTATAGGGTGGGAACGGCAAGATTAAACCTCGCTTCATAGGAAATTCCTTAAGATCTAATTCACTTGCCATTATACCAAACAAATCTTGGAAATCCTAGTTCAATTTTTAATATAAAGAATTTGTTACCTTACTGGCAGTGCATTCGAGCTTCTATATTTTCTTGTTGACTTTCACATAAGTCACACTTGGTTTGTTTGATTCCATAGCTCATTTTGAATACTGCCTGAATGCTGACATTCACATTTTGGAAACTATCATTTCAGCATATCAAAATCAAGGTTGACTTGCATACAGTTTTTTTTCCATGTGGTAACTTTTAGTGCTTCCTTTGTTGGAATAGATGAAAGAAGATGACAATGAAGCAAATGCTTTGTTCCTTGAAGACAATCCTTCAACTTAACAGAAATTGAGTTCTTGATGGATACTGAAGCAATAAAAGTAAATCCTTCTAAGCTGGCCTATTAAGATAAACTGGGTCATGGTCTAATTTTAAATTTGTCTTGTTTTCTTAAAATTTTACTATTAGCTACTGTATAAAAACCCAAGGGAACGTCAACTGAGCAACATGTCAAAGTGCCACATCAAATCTGTGAAATTGTTGACTAAGGCACACGGATCTGGCTACCACTGTCAAATTGCTGAATGCATATTGCTTCTTATTCGAAATAACTACTGACAATTATCTTTACTTAACCCATGTAGCAGTTCATTTTTTTTTTTTCCCAACTCTTGGTAGCTTCTTAGTCGGACTTCACAATCATGATGAGACTTGACTTTGTTAGGAAAGTTTGTATTATTCGTATGATAATTCCACATCCTTATAGCCCTGAATTTTACTACATACATTCTTTTTTTTCTTATGAAGGTATCATGATTTTATGGACTATGACTAAATTCTTGTTATGTCATTTCAGAAATCCTTGGCCATGCGCATAAGGATTGCTTACAAAGTTAACAATCAAGAGAAATTGGAACTGGGACAAATCAACAATTTCCCTCCTGGTTTATGAGTCTTCAAACTTTTTTTTTCACTTCTATCCAAGGAATATAGCGCCTTCTGTTTTCTCTTCATGTTCTTAAAGAATGCTGGGAAATTTTGATCCTTTTTCCAATGCAATGTATAGTTCATAAAGAATTATGAAAGAATGTCAAGTTTCCACTATCAGGAGTTCTTTTACTCCCATTTGGATTAGCATTAGTTCAGAGGTCAATTCATTTCTCCCGGAGGGTTGAGATTGTAATGAAACTGGAGCTAGTGGATGTAAAATGTTATCCGATGGCTATATCTATCAATGGTGTCGTGTTGTTTACTGATTTTCTTGGATAATTGGAGACGTAAAGACTTGAAATTGCAATTTTAAGCAATTGTTCAATAAAATCTATTTAAAGTGTTAGTGTATGTGTCTTGTGCAACTGTGCATGGCAGCATTTACAGAACATGTAATGGAAACTGTTTTCTTTATTTTATGTATAGCTTGTTCTAGTTAAGTCAATTTCCAAGCTGGCATTAACTTTCACTGAACGAGGCAGATGTTGTAAAGGGAACATTGTCTGCAGGTGATTTTCACTAAATATGTGTCTTGGTTTACTTTTGATTTTACTCTTTTTTTTTCCCGTTTCCCCCAAACTCTTGATTTTTATTAATGTATAAAAGGTAAAAATCAAATGGCACTCATTATTGTTATCATCGAAAAGTTACCTTTTTAAAATACCAAAATAGCATTCAATTTCTTTTTTTTAAATATCAAAAATGAAGGGGAACCTTGCGCAATGATAAAATTATTGTCATGTGATCAAAAGATCACGGGTTCAAATCCTGAAAACAATCTCTTGCAAAAAGTAGGATAAGGTTGTGTACAATGGATCATTCCCGAGGATTCTGTATGACGGAAGCTTCATGCATCGGGTTATCCTTTTTTATGATACATGAAATATTCCTCTACTCTAGCTGGCCTAACTGTAGGAAGCTAAACCGTCAACTTAATGCCTAAACTAGATATGTCATTTGACCTACAAAGGTTAATGGTTTAGCTTAGGTCATGTCCATTGTATTCTTTCAAAATTGCTTCAGTTTAGCTCACTTTTTTCATTGATCATCTACACTGAGTTGTGGTCTCTCTTTGTCGACTTCTTGCTTTCTCGTCAGCTTTTGTTGGTTTCTTGTGAAAACTTCTGAAGTTTGGTTATCTATCTACTTGTCTAAGGCTTGGGGTTTTAAATTGTCCTTAGGTGTATTAAGGTTTGTTAACTCTAAAATTGGTATATTGATAATCAAAGCTCTCATTTAGGGTTCAAGTGTTTACAGTTTTGAGTTTGTACATCTTGATTTTCTACTTAAGGTGAGTTTTGAACATTTCATTGTACCATTGGGCTCTTGAGAGTTCTAAGATGCAATTGTATTTGACACCAGATTAGCTTAGTCTCATTCAATATTTTGAAATATATCTCTAATATTCAACCTTGTATTAGTTTCGGTTAAAAATGTTCCATGTAGTAGTTGTGTCCAAAATTAATATAGCAATAATATCTGAACTTCTAAATGATGACTAACAACTATAACATTTGTTTTGCAACTCTGACCAGCTTCAAGTGTTTTAGACTGAGGTGAAACATGACGGCGCAAGTTTTGACAGTTTGACTATAAGAGCATTGTCTGAAAAAAACATATGTAATTGAAAAGTATTTTTTTTTTAGCATTAATAAATGCAAGTGAGCAAAAGGTAGAGTTCATAGATAGAACTCCCCTTTATAGGTTCTTGATATCGAGACAATTTATTTGCTTGGGATGGTGCAATGATTAAAATATAAGATATTATTATATTAGATTATGGGGTCGAAACTCGACGTGTCCGAGTATACTTTGGTTATTGTACTAATGATTAGTAGTCACATATGATTTACCTCTTCTGTACTAGCCTATGGATGAATTGATGGAGACACTGAAGGTAAGTAAATTACCTCTTCTGTACTAGCCTACGGATGGATTGATGGAGACACTGAAGGTAAGTAAATTACTTTTTGAAGGAAAGCAAATTATCTTTTGTCACACTGATATTCAGAGAATTTAGATATAATAATTCGTGTACAAAACATTTTTGATAATAGATCTGTAAATTTAAGTGTTTAATGTTTTAAATGTATTCAATATTTTGAAGATAATTAATGTTTAAAGAAGGATGTTGAGAAAAAGCCAAGGCAAATTAGAGAATTATATCCTATATTTTATATTTTTCATTTTGTATTTTTTTCTATTACTAATAGTGTATATAAATTACCAATACAGTGTATATAAATTACCAATACTATCACTGTGTAAATGATATTGATAATATAGGTTCAATTGGTATGACTTTCTTTTTAATTACACGGCCCCTCAAATGGAGGTCATAAATGTGCTGCTGACCTAAGTCAGAGCCTTGAGGGCATCCCAAAAGCAAATACTGAGGGGTTTTGCATTGCTGTTGGCTGTAAGTTAAGATATCTTACCGTAGTTGTATGACATTTCTATGCTTTAAAGCCCTTTAACATTCATTACGCATCGTAGGTATGAATGTGAGTTATATTCTAATTTTAAAATCATATAACCCACTTGTCATATCAAGAATTTACTGATGAAATTGGATTGCCTCTTATGTAGGAAAATAAAGAGGATGATTGAAGATCTTCCAATAGAACAAATTCTAATTGATTTTATTCTATTAGAATCAAAGTTAAGTTCGTAACAATTGAATCTATTAGTGCTAGAAGCATCAGATAATTGAACTTGATTTTAATATTGATAAAGAATTCAAAGTTACAGTGTATGATGATCTAAAAAAATTGATCAAGTGTGCAGGTAACTTAATGTGCATAGATTATATATATTTTTAGGCATTCTTTGACACACATCTACTAGTATTTCATAAATATAATCTATGTTTATTACATCATATTTCATTATTATATCATACTTCTACTATATTTTGTTCGGAGGTATGCTCTTTACTAGTTTTTATTGACAGAATACAAATTAGAGCGAAAATGGAGAAAAGACGCATATTGGAGCAAATATAGAGAAAATTAGCAATCTGGATGTACCCTAGAGGCATGACCATGTGCCTCCCCCAGAACCACCCTCAGAGGTTGTAACGACCCGCCTTCTGGGCACTGGCTATTAGGCCGATCGTCACAATAATGCTAAACTATACTGTGCGAAAAACTGATCTAATTAAAATTTTAGTTGCTAACTGATAACTATTCTTGGTTCTACATGTACTGAAGGATGTAATCTAAAGTATACCTAACATATACTACATCCCCTATGGTCAAGGAGCTGAAATAAACGTTTTCCAGCTGTTATCAGACCTCCCAATCGATCCGTTGATCGATTGGAACGTCGGATCGATCCAGGGATCAATTCAGCCGGCTACTGTATGCGGGACATGGGTTGGATCGATCCAGAGATCGATCCAGCAAGCTACGGTGCTCGGGACGATATTCTGGATCGATCGGCTGATCGATCCAGCTTGACCAATCGATCCAGTGATCGATCCCCGAACCTTCTGTTTGCGACAGAAATTACTGGATCGATCGGATGATCGATCCAGAAACCTACTTTTCGTGGAGCAAGTTGTCCGATCGATCAGCTGATCGATTGGGACCCCCCAATCGATCCACCGATCGATTGGGGTGTCTGATTTCGCATTGAAACTCTGATTTCAGCACTGGTTCGTGCCAAAACCTCACACTATAACTATCTAATGCATAATAAACATTCCAATAACATAAGACTAGCAATCTAACTTGTTATAGTGCATGGTTCTTTAATTTCTAGCATTAAACAACTTAAAATGCATAAAAAGCAAAATACTAAAAGTTCATATTTCTAAGCTAGAATGTTTAAGTCCCCTAAAGATCTTTGATTCCAGTTCCTGCCACACACACCATCTTTGCATTGCCCTCCAGCTTCCTCTGCTAGTCCATCTTTCCTTTACCTTTATCTGCAGTATAAGAAAAGTAGTATCTATAAGCTAAAAAGCTTAGTAAGAAACCATCTACCTCACAAAAATATGCAACGATGCAAATATGATTTCAAATCATGCTGTTTAAAACATATGCTGGATATACTGAATAAACTAAGCATGACATGGCATAGAAGCATACAATCATGGCATATCTAAAGCTGAGCATAAAGTCATCATGCATATTCACAAGGAAAAACTAAGTTGATACTAAGAACTGAGCTACGCTAATACTGAGCTACTGCTAGAACTGTACTGAATTCACGAACTACTTTATGAAAGGTTGAAAACCATATACATATAATAAGTGAAAATACTAAACATGCTGCTGATGGGCCCGGCAACTGTACGTGCTATGCGCGCATCTCTAACTAGACCCGGGGTTACAAGTCCCGAATTTAGTAGAGCTACTAGGTTATCTAAACCTAGGGACCGACTATGGGAGCCCAGCCCAATGGATATCTAATCCAGTACAGTGCCAACTGAAAAGTAAAATACTGAGTATAGCTAAACCGTTCTAAATTGCTGTTTCTAGGTTATCTGAACCTAGAGCTAGGTTGTCTGAACCTAGAGGCGACTGTGGGAGCCCATCCATTGGACCGTAGTCCCATATAAACTAGAATTAACTGATTTACTAATTTAGATGCTTCTAATGCATTCAACTGTGCTAATAAAAATGCCTAAGTTGCATTTTTTCTAAGCTGGTTATTTAATCGAACACCTAGTGTGCTTTAACTCCCTTCTCTATTAGGGAGACTACCTTTAGGCACCCAACCGCATCTAAACCTCCAACTGAAGGAGAAAAGACGTGTCCGGCCCATCTAAAGGTACTCACTATATCCCTAAACCCGCGAGGAGGGTTAAATACACCCTATGTGTCGAAGACATACGCATATAACTATACTAATGCACAGAAAAATCAAACGGTAGATATTATATTGCAGGTGAGGGGTTTCTTACCTTGTGTGGTAGATTTCTTACAAATCTAATCGCTAGAAATTCCGGTGGAGATGATTTCTCGACGATTCGCTCGTGTCCACGTGCTCTACTCGCGGAGGGGAACGTCCTTGTGCTGAAATCGTCGCCGGAAAGTGTCCTTGGGGCCCTAGAGAAAGAACCCTAGGTCTTCCTTGGTGTGGCGCCGAAAGAAGGAGGAAGGGAAGAGGTGTTCGGCGTGAGGGTTTGGAGAAAGAAGGTGGCGTGGGGTTTTGTGAGGAGAGGGCTGCCGAACCAAATTAAACCAAACCCATCTTAAGTTCTAAATTTATATTAAGTGAATTATTGAACCCAACTCCAATATAAATATAATTGGTTCCTCTTTCTTTCAGCACGGCCCTGCTGGGTTCACCGGTTGCTAAGGCTAACTAAAGGTTTAGCGGACCCGAGAGGTCCCGGGTTCGATTCCCGCTTAAGCCTTTTTATTCTTCTAATTATTTTTGCTACTTCCGCTACTCGGAAAATTCTGAAAAAATATCTAAAAATTCCAGAATAATCTTAGAATAATTCTAATGCAAGTTTGAGAATTTTCGGGCGTTATAGAGGTCCACACGAGCATGCATTGCCTTGAGGCACGGTCATGCCTTGCTCCAGTCAAGACCCACGACTCGATCGTGCCTCTCTTCCCTGCCAGAGACACAGCATGGTTGTGCCTAGAGGCACGACCTTGCCTAGAGGCATGGTTGTGCCTACCTTGAGTTGCCGCACACACACCACGACCATGCCTTGAGGCACGACCATGTGGTGGAGCAAATGAGGGGGTCGTGGCCCTTGCTATAAATGGGGATTTTTCTCCCTTTTTCACTCATTTTGGATTTGGTGCTTTGTCCCCTTCCTTGGGAAGGGTTTTCCCTTCTATGAAAAACCCTAGAGCCGCTATCTTCATCCTCTTGACAATTCATCCACCTTTGGAGTTAGGATTCCATCCAAGAAGATCGTTGACGCATAGATGAACATTTCTCTCTTCTCTATCTTGTATTTTGGATTGTAGGATGCTTTACTTTTTGTCACTTGGTTGTATTTCCTACGCAATGGACTAAATCTCTGATTCTTAGGATGTAGGGAGTAGTTATGATGTGATGTTGATGTATAAACTATGATTTGCTTATTTTCTCATTCAATGATATGTTTATAACTTGTTCTATTGTGTTGTGCCTTATATGCATTTGATGAAATGTGTGTGAGTTCAATATATTTAGATGTAAAGTTTTGGTCTCTGTATAGAGGAGTGTGTAGAGGAGGTGCTTTGGATTGTATGGTTGGAAGTCCTGTGATAGAAGGTACCCCTTCTTTCTACGATATTTCCTCGAAATAGGAATCAATTCTCTACAAGGAAAGTTAATTAGAGTTTAATGGATTTGCCTCAAATTAATGTTAGGAAATGATCTGTGTAATCTAGTAATTGTATGATTAAGAGGCCCTGTGATAGAGGATATCCCTTTAATAAGACTTTTTAGGTTACCTCTTCTACTTAATAGTATTAATCTACTGATAGGAAGTAAATTAGATAACTCTAACGATTGTAAGACCGAGGGGGGCCTTGTGATAGAGGGTGTCTCTTTAACTGGACTTTCTAGAGTTACTTGTTTACTTATTGGCATTGGAATAGGGTGTTAACTCTCTAGTGTGACCTTCACAGGGTTCTGTCAGACTCTAGTTAGAATTACTAAAAGAGTGTAGGCAAGGAGTTCAGGAGATGAACAATTCATAGAGACATTAACTAGTATTATAGTGAAATCGAAATCCTAGAATCTCCCCCAAATCTAACTCTTTCTTCTCTCTTCATTCTCTTGCTCTTCCAACTCTCTTTCTCTCTCTCATCTCTCAATTTCTCTCTCTCTCTCTCAAGCATTCGTGACCATAAACTACCTTTCAATTGTTTAGATAATTTGTCATACGAAATCAGCTAGTGCTTAATCAACAGTCCCTGTAATTCAATATCATTTTATTACTGATGACGTAGCATGCAGTTGTGGCTTCGTAATAAGTTTTTGACGCCATTAATAGGGACTATTTTTTATTAGCATTAGTTGATTAGCATATGAGTTACTGTATATATTTTTCTTTTTATTTTTAAATTTTGTATTTATTTTTGTAATCAATACAAAATTCATTGGGTGCCTTAATTACTTTATATCTTCTATATTCATACGTTATGTCATGATTACTCCCTGTGTCTGGTGATTATATTGTATTATTTTAGGTGAGACCGTGAATTTATTTCTATACAACCATGGATCTATATTTTTGGTAATTTAGAAGCTTCAATGTAACTTATAATTCAAACACTGAGTTAATTAAGAACATCTGCAGAGTATGTGGTAGCTCATTCCATCCGGTAGTATATGTCACATTTTTCAAAAAGCTGCTAGCTCTACAATGTAACTTCAACACTTATTCCAACTTTATTATCAAGATATATATGATTCAGTTCATAGTACTTCTGGTTATGACTGTGGAGATCATCAAACTCAGAACTTTGAATCCTAGAATACTTCTGAGCAGAGTGAGCAGCTACAACCATAGCAGTAAACCCCTAACCCACCTTATAACTACAATCAGGATTGGATGGACCATCAAAATTTTAATTATAACTGTATATAAAGTGTTGAGCAATTTTTTCAAGCAAATCAGAGTTCATCAGAATTTTAGGATGATGAGTCGACTTACTAGGGAGACTCCCAAGACATGGAAACTCTATCTCCTAGTAAGACAAAGATCATATTTCAAGATTTAGAAGAGCTCAGGGTGTAACGAGGGATCTTATTTCTTCTATCCCTACAGCAAGTTGATGCGTCAAGTCCATATTTAGAGATACAGTCAAATCATATGTTAGATGGGATGGAGTGTAAAGATGATGACCATTATGTCCATGATTCTATAGCTCTACAGGACTTAACTGCTACTTTGCATGGAAATGATATATTTGATGATACTTCAGACATTGATAGGACTATTGATGCATGTTCAACCAACCTTGTTGTTGTTCTTATTGTAACTCTTTATAATACATACTTGATTGATGATGGGAGTATAAATGAGGCAGATGATGATATTAGTGTGCAACCCTTTGCATAGGAAGTGGTGGATAGCTGGAGACTAGAGTTGAATACTCCCACTTTTGCTGATGTTTCAATTTCTTCTGAACAAGGTCTCAACATTAGTTGTAATAATTACGCTCTTGACCTGGATACTTTAACTGCATATTCTCTGACTTCCAAAGAGAATCTTCAAGGAGAAGAAGGAGAGAGCGATTTCTCATGATATTTTTCTGACGATGAAAGCTCCCTCTGCATTATTGACCATTAACAAGAAAGTTTGGAGGTACTCTGGTAAGATCGTGATTTAAGTAACCTAATAAAGGGTCGAGCTAATGACCTAAAATAAGCACTTCTTGGGAGGCTCAAACGATTTTTGGCGACTCTTCGCTGATTCGAGGATGATTTTATCATCTCGTCTTTTATCTAAGCAAGGATATCTTCCTGAAGACTTTGATTTCATTCGACTAAGTTTTCTCTTCTAGATTTGAGTTGTACATTGCTTTCTTTGATGTCTTTGGGTTGTATTTTCCTTGTTATGGAGTAGATCTTTGAATTGTAGGATATAAGGAGTAATTATGATGTGATGTTGATGTAAACACTATAGATTTATTAATTTTCTATTTCAATGACATGTTTATGCCTTGTTCTTAATTGATTAAATGTGTGTGTGAAGAATGGTTGATAAATTATATGTTTGATTGAATGGATGTATAGAATTGATCACCATGTAGAGGAAATGCTTTAGATTTTATAATTGGGGCTCTTAGTGATAGAAGGTATCCTTTTAACCAGACCTTCTAGAGTATCGCCTTGAAATATAGATCAAATCTCTATAAGGGATTATCTAATTGGAGTTTAATGGGTTTGTCCCAATTCTATGTTAGGAAGTGATATGTGTAATTTAGACTGTATGACCGGGGGATCCTAATGTGACAAGCGATATCTCTTTAACCGGACTTTCTACGCTACCTCCTCTACTTAATAGCATTGAAATCCAACAGGATAAACACTTTGATCTAACCATCACGGGGTTGTATCAATCATTAGTTAGTATCCCTATAAGAGTATAAGCATAGAGGATAGGAGATGAGTAATTCATAGTACATCAACTAGTATCACAATGAAACCAAAATCCTAAAATCATTTCCCAATCAACTTTCTAATCACACTTACATCCTTCGGACCTCTTGCTCTCAACTCTCTCTCTCTCTCTCTCTCTCTCTCTCTTTGTTGCTCTCTTTATTGCTCTCTTGTGTTTATGACCGCAGTCCCTAGGGCTATGGTGCCACAGTAGGATATCCAGGTTGTCACCTAGGCACCCATAGTTTGATCCCTAACTATGACGTATTTGTAGAATTTTTCCTCCAAATAAGGAGTGCAACCAAAGGATGCTGGGCTTCTGTGTTGGCATCCATCCACGTTTCCCAATTTACCCTAGTGACCGATGAAAAACTTTTGTGGGGCCGGGCCAGTCATCCTAGGGATAGTCAATGAGGCTAACTGGATTTATCATTTTTTTATTCATGATCGCAACCAACCTTCGTTAGTCTAGATAACTTGCTTCATAAGCTCAGCTAGTTTTTAATTCACAGCCTCTGTGGGATCAATATTTTATTACTTCGTGATATAACCGTGCATTAGTCATACAACATGAACTCGCTCAAGGTCAATGTGGATAGAGGTGAAGATGGGTGATATATATATGATGTATACATATTATTATGTTAACAATATGATGTTTATGCGAATATCAATAAAACTAAGAATGACTTGTTGGACTCACTCCAAGATTTTTTTGATAAAAAGGTAAATATATATCATCAAAATGTGCACAATCATATAAAAATAATCATGAAATCCCTTATGTCATGTCTAATAAACTGTCAGATCTGGAAGGAGAATCACAGTAGTGTACATGTGCTAACTCATGTACCATCTCTCACTCTCTCTATAGTGTGTACTGGCTGAGGTATCAATCAGCACCATCCATGATCTATGTCCATATAACTCGTGTCTCCGCATCATCACTATCCATGTTGTCCTGCATCCTCTATCAGTTCATGCCTTCGTACCTTCCATGCCATGTATCTCTGTCATGTGTCCATGAGCCGCCAATGGCTCAAAATGATCTCTATCAACCTTCTCCTGTGTCATGAGTCTAGGATCACAAAGGCATCAGGGGCAAGTGAATCACCTTTTGCAACCATCCATCTAGGATCGCCCATTGTCGTATCCAAGTCCCATGAAGTCACTTTTAGCAAGTGACCAGCTATCAACAGATTTGATGTGTTTTTACTGTGAGCTATTTGCTGCAGACTAGATACGTCTTTTTCGTGGGCCTATGCACCCTCATAGATTCATTCCAAGGTTGTTCTTTTTTATAATAGATATCAACTCACTTAGAGAAAACCTACAATCTCCTGAATTCAAAATAAGGACTATTGAATTCGAAAAATAAGTGGAATTCTTTAATGTATGAGAATTGTTTACATATATATTGTGAAGCATCTCTCTCATGTTTTCTTAATTGTGTATTTCTTGGTTATTAATTTACTCATGACATCTTTAAATTTGTGCTTGATTTTGGACTTGAACAAGTTGACTAGGCTAAACTTCTTGGAATTATATCAAAATTTGAGAATCGTTCTCAAGTATAAAAATAAGGCCTATTGTTGGTGTAATTTGAACTAACGATCTAACTCAGGTTTTGATGAATGACAAGTAAGTTAAGTTAGGTTCTGTTGTGATCTAACAACATGATTAAATGTACAGTACGAAGTCCAGATAGGTGAAAGGGCTTATTAGTGCAATATCCTTAGGTCATGTTGACTAAGTTTGAGTTGACTCAAGCTTGAGTCATGATGTTTGGGTTTCGATATTTGACAATATATGGAGATTGCAGGAGCAATCGTCCGATTAGGAAGATTGTGAAGGCGCTGGAATTTCGTTCTGTTTAAATTTCTCTGTACAAAAATTATACAAGTACAGAACTATTTCTAGCAACCTGCATGTTCAATCAGACATATGTTTGATCAATCAAGCAAGTTCTTGACGGATCAAAGCACACCTTGATCGAAGTACAAGATCGCTGGTCTCTTGTGTTGGTATTCAAAATCGATACAAAGAAAACTCGACTAATTACGCAACGGAATTAAAGAATTAGTTGTACCTTTCCTTTGTAGCTAAAGTCCTCTTGATCTTCTGCCGTATTCCTCTCATCTTCTTGAATGTCATGTGGGCGACGATCTACCAAGACAACACCACCCTTCTTCTCTTCTTTGTTTCCAAACCGTCGGCCACCAAGGAATCTCTAGGATGGGGCGCCTACTCCTCTTCTTCAAGCCGCCGCCCACCAAGGGAGAAGGGGGCACCAGCTCTAAGCAAGGAGGAGAGGGGTGCCGACCCTAAGCAAAGAGGAGGGGAGGGGCGCCGACCATAAGGAGGGAGGAGGTGAGGGGTGTAAGCCACAAGGAGGAGGATGTGTGCCGCCAACCCTATGAGGAGGGAAGAGAATTGTGGGGAAAAAAAAAGATTTTAGGGGCCACCACCTACTCCTTTTATAACCTTGTCGCCGACCCTAGGAAGGTAAGAAAAAACTAAACCAAAACCAAGCTGTGGATGGGTGGATGTGAGGCTTTATATAGAGGCTACAACAGGGACCTAGAGGATAAATTAGTTTAGGCCTCCTGATGGGCTTGAGCTTCCTGTGTTCGGTCCGAACACCTAACGCAAGTCCATCAATAATAACTCATACCACTAAAGGGTTATTATTGAACTACTGTACCAATCTCATATTACAATATGAGCTCATTCTTATTATGAGTGCGTTAATCTCCCTGTGTTTAAGATATCGTATGCCCGTTAATTAATTGAGTTACTGACAACTCAATTAATTAACATCTGATTCGAAGAGTAGTACCACTCAACTTTATTATCATGCCGGACTAAGTCCACCTGCAGGGTTTACATGATAATCCTTATGAGCTCCTCAAGGGGACATCATCAGCCTAAATAATTAGGACACAGATTCTTTCTATAATCAACAATACATCATATAAATAATACTATTTCTCAACTCATCGGGCTCATTGATTTAATGAATAAATATCACCCATTGATAAGTTAAAGAAATAAATACTAAGTATACATGCTTGTTATTATATAGGGATTAAGAGGACGCACATCCATAATAATAGAGGTTCTGTTCTTTTATGTAGTTAGTACAAATCGAACAACCTCAAATGGTCCTGCTCAATACACACATAGTGTACTACTATAATTTTATTGCCAAGACAGACTAATACCAAATTACACTACAATCATTCCAATGGTTTGTCCCAATCCATCTTGATTATGAGCTACTATTTATAATTTATAAGGAACCGATAACATGATCTTCTGTGTGGCACCACATATCATATTATCTACAATATAAATTAAATGGGCAACTGCATTGACATATATATAAATATAAAATGTAAACATTTGGCCAAAGTGATTCTCATTTCAAAATATTTCAAAACAGATGTTCATACAAAAGCTAGGCTTATAGTATACATCCCAATAGATTGTTAGAGCAATTTCCCTCTGGTCAAGGTTTGACCAATCTGATGTGAAGAAGAGTCAAGTAGGTCAAAGGGTTGATTGGATACTTAACTGGAAAAGTCCTAACGGGAGGTTAGGCAAGGGGAAGTCCTAGTGAGTGAAGCTAGGCAGTTGAAAATTCTAGTGAGTGATGTTAGGTCAAAGTCCTGGTGAGTGAAGTCAGGCAGATGGAAAGTATTGGTGAGTGAAGCTAGGCAGATGAAAAGACCTAGTGAGTAAAGTCAGGCAGATGGAAAGACCTAGTGAGTAAAGCTAGGCACGTGGAGATCCAGGTGGGTCAAGGTTGACCGGACACCTGGTGTTGGGAAGCCCAAGTAGGTCAAAGGATTGACCGGATACTTAGAACGAGGAAATCCAGATGGGTCAAGGGTGATTGGACATCTGGTGGAAGTCCAAGTGGGTCATGGAGGATCATATACTCGGCACGAGACAACAAGTTCAAGTGGGTTAAGGTTGACCGGACACATAGCATAAGGAGAAAAGTCTAAGTGTGTCAAAGGATTGACTGGACACTTGGTGAAGAAGTCCCAGCAGGTCAAGGTTGATCGAATGCTAGGCACGAGGAGTTCCAACAGGTCATGGTTGATCGGATGTTGGATTTGGGGGCCCTTGAGCTTGTGTTAAGCAAGTCAAGGGTGGTCAATCGATCAATCGATCGATTGGACCAAAGCCCAATTGATCAACAGATCAATTGGGAGAATGCTGTGATAAACAACAACCCAATCAATCGGTCGATCGATTGGGGGTGTTTATCGCTCAAACAAAAGCCTCCCTAATCGATCAGCCGATCGATTGGGCATCGCCAATCGATCAGCCGATCGATTAGGGGCTAGAAATCGCGTGTGACATGAGAATGCTGAATAAATCAGCTGATCGATTCAGGCTTTTCTAGCGAAGAGCACAGAGGCTCTTTGAATTGATCAACCCATAAATTCACGCCTCCCTAATTGATTGGTCAATCGATTGGGATACGACTGTTGCCCAGAATGCAGGTTTTGGATGGCTGAAATCGCTGGGATCTGACGTAGCAATCGATTAGGAGGAGTCCCAATCGATTGGAAGCCCTAGAAGCGCAGATATAAAGGCAACGAAGCGTTCAAACGTTGCAACCCTTCTTCTTAAGCTCACGTGATCTTCTCCAACACTCACCTCCAGTCCTTGGAAGCTCTTGGGGGCAAGTGTTGTTGCACTTCCAAGGTTCAAGAGGTATTATTCAACAACAAGGTCAAGCAAGGAGAGGTTTTTCTTTTGTATACTTGTATTTCCTTCTTGCGTGTGTTGTATCTTGTTGTCTGAGTCTTGTACGAGGTTTCTCCACCTCCGGTAGTTATCAAGAAGGAGTATTTTTCATAGTGGAGAGCGTGTCGTGTGTGGATCCTTGTATTAGTTACCTCTTCTTGAGGTGGATACCAAGTAAATCTCCTGTGTTAGCGTTGTGAGAGTTGCTTGAGTGTTTTCTGCTACAACAATATTATCAAAGCAAGCAACCAAAGAGTGAAGAGCTATTCACCCCCCCTCCCCTCTAGCTATTAACAAGTGGTATCAGAGCGAGGTTGCTCTTCATCATAATCATGCTGGAAAGGGCAACAAGGTAGAGGGAGAAGAAATTGAAGCAAGATCATCAAAGTTAAAGACTTTAAAAGAGCTCAACTTCAAATGGAGTTCCAAGATAGACTTGGATACGACACAAGGGTGCCTCCACCATTCACAATGACAAGCTTCGATTCTTGGAAATCAAGAATCAAAAATTTCTTCATGATGGAGATAGAGCAATGGTTTTCTCTAATGGAAGACTTTGAAACTCCAAAAGATTCAAAGGGTAAATTCTCAAGAAAAGCAAATGGAGCAAGGAGAAAATTCAAAGGTGTGAGGCGAATGACAAGGTAACCAAATTATTGGTTAGTCTATTGTCAAGCACAATCATTTGCAAAATTGGAGAATACAAGGATGCAAATGAACTATGGAGTAAATTGGCCAAGCTTTATGAAGAACCCTCCGTTGCACCAAACCAAGGGAAGTCCAAAGAGGGTGACTCATTGGAGCAAGACCAAGAGAAAGAGGACTCCGAAGTTGAGAGATGCTCAACTTCCGAAGAAGAAGTATAAGAAGCTTCATCCTCAAAGGAGTGCAACCAAAAGAGCAAAGAAGGAGCATACTCTTTGTTTCATGTGTAAGAGGATGCAGATGAAGAGGCCTCTGTTGGGTTTTTCGGGCCGCGAAAACTGCTTTTTCGCTTCGCGGAAACCCCGAATCACCCTAGCCATTGGATCCATGCGAAGAAAAACTTTCGAAAAAACAAGTACGAGTTTCAAACAATGATCTACAATAGATCTACAAAGGAAAAACCATTTATACCTTCGATGCGTGCCCTTTTCGTAATCCCGCAAGTCCAAGGTACGTTGGATCTCGAAGTTGTCAACGTAGACAACTCTCTAGTGATATCCACACGAACAAGGTATGTTCTCTAACACACAAGGATGGAGAAGAGAGTACCCCAAGTGTGCTAGCACTTTCTAGGGCTCTCGGATAGGATTTGGAAGAGAGAAAAGAGAGAAAGCGAAAAGGAATCTTATACACTCACTAGTAGTATCCTCCTTTGTGACCTTCACTTTCTCTATTCTCTTGGAACACAACTCACATATCTTCACCCTCCATGAAACCCCACGGCAACAGTAGTAAGGAGGAGGAAGAAGCTAAGGAAGAAGATGAAGCATTAACACACATCAATTGCCACAAAACAAAAACTCCTTTTGCATTAGTGTGGCCGGCCACACCATTGTAACCTCCCCATTTAATGTGGCCGGCCACATTAAATGGAATGGGAGGTGTAACCTCCATGAGGTGGCACACCTCATGAGGTGGAGATGATGTGGCTGCCATGTAGGATGAGTCATCCTCCATGAAGTGGCAATTCATCAAGTCAAACTTGATGTTTCAACTTCCCATTTTGGTCAAGTCAAAATTGACCAAATCTCTTCCATGTTGAGTTGAATTCATTCTTTGATCCAAGCCAATCTCAATCTAATGAATCTCAATTCATTAATATAAATTGACTTAATGAATCAAATTTAAATTAGACTCATTCAACAATTGAATCTAATTGAGTCTAACTCAATAAGTCTAATTTAAATCAATCAGAATCCAATTGGTTCATCATATGAACCTAATCCAATTGGTTCATCATATGAACCTAATCCAATTGGTTAATCATATGAACCTAATCTCCATCCACTTGTTCTTTGTGTGTGACCCAATAGGTTCTTGTAACGTTGGCAATGTTTCTAAACTCCTTTAAAAACATAAGCAATGAGTGGCATCTAGCAATACATCATTACTACCCAAGTTACAAGAAATGTTGAGATCCAACATCACCTTGTGACTATTAATTGTGACTCCTCACAATATATGACAAATGTCCTTCTATCCTAGACATCTAGATTGATCAATATGAGGCATAGACTGTGTCATCCTCTGATCAATCTAAATCCTGAACTCCAAGTAGACTCACTAAATCAAATGAGCTCAATATCTCATATTGACTCATTTGGGCATGGCCATGCACTTCGTGGTCTCACTCTATCAGGAATACCGATGTCTCTCCCGTCATATAGGAGGGATAGATCCCATCTACATCACTCACATCCCTCCGCATAATTTGTTACATACCCAGTAGTCGCCTTTATAGTCCACCCAGTTACGGGTGACGTTTGACGAAACCAAAGTACATAACTCCTTATGTAGGGAACCATGGTGACTTCAGGTCTAAGGACTAGTAGTCATACTAATAGTCACATGAGAAAGTATATGACACTCATATAACGATCCATGATACTTTCTCATGGCGGGTCATTCAGTATACATTCTTTAATGTATACCCATGTGTCAACTTGATATCTCTATATCCATGACTTGTGAGATCAAGTCATCGAGTTGACCTACATGCTAGTCTTATTGCATTAACATTGTCCCTGAATGTTAATATTCGACTAGGAATGATTAAGAGTAGTGTTCCCTATATCATCTCACTATCGGTTCAGCTAACCGATTGATATAGGTAAGAACCTTCTACTCAAGGACGTTATTATACTTAGTTTATTTGACACTAATATAAGTAAGTATAATAACCAAAAAACCAAATGCCTTTATTAATATAGAATATGATACAATAAGTCCAAAATATAATCATCAAATGATTGGCTCTAGGGCTCTAGCTAACAGCCTCCACCTCTAGGATTGAGGGGGGAGTGTCATGTATTGACACCGAAACAAGAATAGACTTCCACTTCCGGGTCAAATGAAGAAGAAGAAGATGGTGCCACCTCCACAAATCAAGAAAAATCAAATGGAGGATCATATGCCACCCCTACAAGCAAAGGTATAACAATTTCAAATTTAAATAATAAAAATCACATTTTTACTTTGACTGTAGGGAAAGAGGACACTATAAGAGCGAGTGTTCAAAATTGGCTAAGAAGAAGGGCCAAGTGGCACCTAAGGGTAAGGAGAAGCTCAAGAGAGTCTGTCTCGTGGAACGCAAGGGTAAGGAGCACATTGTGTACTTCTCTTGCAATCAAAGAGGACATTATAGGAGTCAATGTTCTAAAGGGAAGAAGTCGACCAAAATCAAAGGAGCAAGCACAAGTCAAGCGAGAGCTTCCAAGGTAAAAATCCAATGTGTCATTCATTGAACCTATTCCTTTGACCCATGATAAAAAGCGTGATAGAAATAATTTATATCATTTTAATGCTATTTATCATGAAAATAGAAAGCATGATAGAATTAAGGAAAATCATGTGGCCTATCATGCTAAGACTACCACACCTAAGGCTAGAAAGGTAGACAAATTAGGCAATAACTCTAAGGATTTTAGTTATAGGCCTAAAAATAGAAATGCTCATAGAAATCAAGAAAAATCAAAATCTAAGGATTTAAGATTGGAAAACTAAGCCTCGAGGTCAAGGCTTGATAAATTTGAAAATACCCTAGAGAAAATAGAAAATATTATTAAGGGTGGTCAAAATGAGCATAACCTAGGGAGAGTTAGACAAGAACCACCCAATGGTCATAGAGGTTTGGGATACAAAATCATAGCTAAGAAGGATGTTCCTTCTTATCATAGGGTTTCATATAGTTATGGAGCCAACCGTAGGTCTAGGGGTCAAATTAAAGATATAAGGGAAGTTATCCCTAAAAGTATTTTTGCCAAGACCAATGTGACTAAGACTTCTAAGAAGTCTAAGAATGTCACTAAGAAGGTCACAAGGGAAACAATCCCTAAAGTTGACCTAGAGAAAGTGACCAAGGCTTCTAAGAAGCCTAGAAAGGTCATTAGGAAGGTATCGAGGGAAGTTATCTCTAGTGAGTACCTAGAGCATCCAAGGAGCACCAATAGGTTTTGGATTTTGAGGAGTATATTCTTTACACCTTAAATGGGTTTAGAGAGTGTCAACTCCAAATGGGAAGGGTGGTTAACCCAACCTTGATAAAGTTGACATTTGGAGGCATTTTCAAGGTTTTTGTTAACCTTTGAAAATGAAAAGGATAAAATTGATTACTCTTTGGAAGAGTAAAATGTGCCAAAATTTGAGGAATTTGACTTAATTTTAATTGGCGCAAATAGAGAAAGGAAAAAGAAATGCCAAGTTGGGTTTTGACATTTTTTTTGAGAAAATATGGGTAATCTAGGATTAGATTTTAATTTAGATAAGGATTAAGGATACTTAGATAGGTTATCTAGGTATATTTTATTTATTCTAATTGTCATGATTGTTTGCCCATCATATGTCATGACATCATTGTTGTATTCATGTTTATTATGAAAAACAAACATAAATACTATGTCATATCATACATACATCATATAGCATTAGTATTTTCTTTTGAAAATCATTTCTTTTTGAAATATGTCATAAGTCATCATGCATCATTTTAGTTTCCTTGTAAATAAGGACAATGACATTTACTAACAAGTAACATCCTAGGCGGGTGTTCAAAATTTCTAAAATGCCTAGATAGATATGCATGATCCCTAGTTTATGGCAAAACCAAAATCTACATCTCACGAAAACTATAAGATGACTTGTATATATTTTAGTGCACATTAGATACAAGTGAGATGTTAGGATAATGAACCAAACTCAAAATGTTGATTTAGTGCATCTATTTGAGTTTTGATTTCATCAAAAACACATAGTTATGTGTTATCCAATCATTGGAAAAGTAAATGTACAAGCCATGTGCATTGAGCCCAAAGAACATGATTGGAAATTAATTTTGAAAATCATTTCAAATATACTTTGGAAAACCTTGGTGAAGACTATCTTTTGATAGTAATCATCATTGAAAAGTTAGACGCAAACTAGAAGAAAACATTGAAGTTTTCAAGAGTTTTCAAGTTTGTGTCATTCTTTGAAAATAGGAAGTATTTTATTAGAAAACTATTTTTTCATTATAGTATATGCCTTAAATAATATTTACAAGAGTTTTCATGATGTTTAGAATTTTGTAGAATTTTTAGGGTATTTCTGAATTTCGGCTGAAACTGGATTTCAAAAATTCAAAAACCCAATCGATCAGCTGATCGATTGGGTAGACTCAATTAATCAGATGATCGATTGAGAAAGGAGTTTTTCGTGAGCTGAAGCCCGCTGAATCGATCAATCGATCGATTCAACCTTGTCTGGATCGATTCAAGCACTTTCTCCGCGAACAGAAGCTCACAGAATCGATTAGGTGATCGATTGAAATGGTGTCAATCGATTGAGGTCCAACCCCAATCGATTGAGAAAGCTGATTTTGGCTGGGAAAGTCTGATTTCAGCACTTTAAGCCATATTTTATCTCATTAACCACTCATAAACCCTTGGAATATATTTATATATATTTAAGAGTAGTTTTCATAATGAAAACAAGGAGAAATGGTTAAGGACTACTAGATTGAAGTTTAGGATGAGGTTGGTTTCAATTTTGAATATTCTAAACCTCAAAACTTCAACTTTTGGGTTTCCTAAAGGTTTAGGGACCCAAGTCATTGTTGGTGCAATAACAAAAGTCTGGAGCATGTCTTTAGGGGAAGTTACTCTTTAAGGACATGAAAATTAATTTTTCAAACACCATGGAAGGAGGTTAACGTTCGTTAGAGTAAATACTTAAGGTTGAGCATTGAAAAACAATGGAGAGTGGGTATCTTCATTGTTGAGTTGTGGATGTTGTAGGATGTGATAGATCGATTTAAGCGATAGAGGGGGGGGTGAATATCGCGCGTTTAAAAACTATTCTTTTAATCTTTTGAAACCAAAGTCAAGCAGCGGAAATAAGAGAAGAGACAAGGTTTTTTACTTCGTTCGGAGCCTAGCTCAACTCCTACTCGAAGGTCCGCAGTCCTTGACCGCACCGATGGGCAAAACACTAAAGCCCTTCTTTCCAAAATCCTCAGAAAGAAGTGGATCGTACAGATACAAAGATGTTTAAGATAGTAACACTCCTACTATCTTAAATGAATTTAAGTGCAATACAAAAGTAAAAGATATCGACAATATATTTGAAAGTCGAAGCTTGGTCGGCACTATCGGAATGACTCGCAGAGTTGATGAAGCATGAACAGCTTGCAGAATAGAACTTGAGTTGATCAGAAAGTCTTATCACAGCCTCTGACTTCGAGCACTTTTTATAACTTCCTTGAGCGTTCGGTCGACCGATCCCTCTGTTCGGTCGACCGAACCCTGCTCCATTCCTTCCTCGCCGAAAACAGAAGCTGGCTCGATCTTTTGTGGTAAATGCTCATAAATGGTTCAGTTGACCGGACCTATTTTCGATCGACCGAACAGTCCATTTCCCTATTCGTCGAAATCAGCCAAGATCTTCATTAATGCCGCAATTAATTCTGATTAGATCAGTCGACCGGTCCTCCGGTTCGATCGACCGATCAGCCCTTTTTCCCTTTTCTGTTGATCGCTGCTGATGAGCTGTCCAGTGCTGAGTCTTCATGGTTCGGTCGACCGATCTTACTGTTTGGTCGACCGATCAGTCTTTGATCGGACTCTGATCTGATCTGTTCTGAGATGTTAGCTGCTTTGTATTGATCTTGTTCGGTCGACCGAACCACAGGTTCGGTCAACCGATCCAGTCGGTCCTTCAACAGAAGGTTAAGCAAAAACTATTTCCTGCAAAACAGATATTAGAACAATAGTAATATAATGCAGGATTAATAATATAAAAGACAGTATAACTGTCTTGATCTTAACTTGGAAACCTTCCCGGTTTCTTCAGTTGGATCTGCGACCTAAGGTTGTTCCCTTCAGGAACCCGACCTCATTGTCACTCCTCCAGTTGTTTACCTCAACCTACCTGCTAAACTTAGATCCTCCAGATCTAGTTTGGACTTTTCACTTAGCTTTGATCGGCTTGCCAGGACTTTTTCCTTGATCTTAGGTCCTCCAGACCTCTCGGTCATACTGCCAAGCTTCAAGTCCTCTCGACCTCCTTGGACTTGCACCTGGGTTCCACGATCTGCTAAGATTTCTCCTGCCTAGCCTCCAACTAGGTCTTTCTTGGTTGAGTAAACATCCTGCACACTCAGTCAACTTGTTAGATCATAACAAGACTTAACTTGAACCTTTAACAACATCAAAACTCAGGTTTGATTCTGGTGTGGCTTACACCAACAAGATGAGCATTATGAAGTGGATTAATGCTCAAGGGTGAGCATTGACTACAATGAAGGATATAAGACCTTCATTGTTGGAATGATGAATGCTCTTAGATGAGCAGTGTAACGTGGTTTAATGCCCAAGGATGAGCATTGGATACAGTGAAGGGTATGTGACCTTCATTGTAGTGTTATAAATACTATGTGAAGTTGTGAACAACGTTGAGTAACTCTTCACGGGGAAAGTTTTTGATGTGTGTCAATAGGAGGAGAATGTAGAGTTTAAGTTAGGCCTTCATTTCCCCTCTAGAAAAGTTTAGGGGAGAATGTAGGGTCTAAATTATGCCCTCATTATTCAAAGGGGGAGTTTACCCTCTACAAAAGGGAGAGAATGAAGGAAATCCTCATTCATGCATTGGCATGAAGAAAAAGTTGAGGCTATGGGATTAGCCTAACTTAAAGGTATTGTCAAACATCAAAAAGGAGGAGATTGTTGGTGTAATATCCCTTGGGTCAGGTTGATCAGGTTAACTAAGTTTGAGTTGGCTCAAGTTTGAGTTGGCTCAAGCTTGAGTTGGCTCAAGCTTAAGTCTTGATGTTTAGGTTTCGATGTTTGACAATATATGGAGATTGTAGGAGCAATCGTCTGATTGGAGAGATTGTTGGAGCAATTCCCCTCTGGTCGAGGTTTGACCAGTCTTATGTGAAGAATAGTCAAGTAGGTCAAAGGGTTGACCGGATACTTGACTAGAAAAGTCCTAACTGGAGGTTAGGCAAGGGTAAGTCCTGGTGAGTGAAGCCAGGCAGTTGAAAATCCTAGTGAGTGAAGCTAGGTGAAAGTCCTGGTGAGTGAAGCTAGGCAGATAAAAAGTCCTGGTGAGTGAAGCTAGGTAGATAAAAAGTCCTGGTGAGTGAAGTTAGATAGATGAAAAGTCCTAATGAGTGAAGCTAGGCAGATGAAAAGACCCAGTGAGTGAAGCCAGGCATGTGGAGATCCAGGTGGGTCAAGGTTGACCAAACACCTGGTGTTGGGAAGCCCAAGTAGGTCAAAGGATTGACCGGATACTTAGAATGAGGAAATCCAGGTGGGTCAAGGGTGATCGAACATCTGGTGGGAGTTCAAGTGGGTCATGGAGGACCGGACACTCGGCACGAGACAACAAGTTCAAGTGGGTTAAGGTTGACCAAACACTTGGCATAAGGAGAAAAGTCTAAGTGTGTTAAAGGATTGACTGGACACTTGGTGAAGAAGTCCCAGTAGGTCAAGGTTGACTGGATGCTAGGCACGAAGAGTTCCAATAGGTTACGGTTGATCGGATGTTAGATTTGGGGGCTCTTGAGCTTGAGTTAAGCAGGTCAAGGGTGGTCAATCGATCTGCCGATCGATTGGACTAAAGCCCAATCGATCCGTCGATCGATTGGGAGAATGCTGTGATAAACAGCAGCCCAATTGATCGGTCGATCTATTGGGGGTGTTTATCACACAAACAAAAGCCTCCCCAATCGATCAGCCAATTGATTGAGGGCTGAAAATCGTGGGTGATGTGAGAAAGCTGAATCGATCAAGCCTCTCTAAATCGATTGAGATACGACCGTTGTGCAGGATGCAGGTTTTGGACGGTCGAGATCGCTAGGATCTGATGTGGCAATCGATTGCGAGGAGCCCCAATCGATTGGAAGCCCTAGAAGCGCAGATATAAAGGCAACGAAGTGTTCAAACGCTGCAACCCTTCTTCTTAAGCTCACATGATCTTCTCCAACACTCATCGCTAGTTCTTGGAAGCTCTTGGGGACAAGTGTTGTTGCACTTCCAAGGTTCAAGAGGCGTTCTTCAACAACAAGGTCAAGCAAGGAGAGGTTTTTCTTTTATATACTTGTATTTCCTTCTTACGTGTGTTGTATCTTATTGTCTGAGTCTTGTACGAGGTTTCTCCACCTCCGGTAGTTACTGAGAAGGAGTATTTTTCATAGTGGAGAGTGTGTCATGTGTGGATCCTTAGATTAGTCACCTCTTCTTGAGGTGGATACCAAGTAAATTCCTTGTGTTAGCATTGTGAGAGTTGCTTGAGTGTTTTTCGCTGCAACAACATCATCAAAGCAAGCAACCGAAGCGCGACGAGCTATTCTCCCCTCCGCCCCTTCTAGCATCAATCAAGTTGGGAATTTAGAGGGTGTTGAATAAGATGTCAGAATTCAGAATTAGATAAGAAACTGAATTTCTGAATCCATCTTCCTGATTTCTTTGAATCTGATTGCATGGTCTAAAAATTCTGAATTTCTGAAACTCCTTGGAAACAAGTGTTCTTAATTCATATATGCCAATCTAAAATTGTTTACAAGCTAGTGTAGGGCTCATCTCAATATAAAGCAGAATGTTTGAACTGATATTCTAAATTGGTTTTGCTTTGCTACTATTTAGGAGTTTGACAGACAAATGCTAGATGTTTGCATGGAGTTTGCTTTGGTATTTGACCATTACAATACAAGCCATGGTAGTACTAAAAGCTCCTCATTGACTCACAATTCCTGCAACCAAAACTCATAGAAACATATTATAGAAACCAACTTCTATTTTGAATTTCTAGAAGTGGATTATATTGTCTGAAATCAGTAATCTCATGAGATGTGTGAACAATTAATTAAATGGGGGGTTTCCCATTATTAGGCAAGAGCAAAACTAGAGGAGATTAGTTCAAGAGAAAGGAGTTATGAATGTTCAAAAACTACTGAAAATTGCTAGGATTTTGAAGAATTTGTGGAAACAAATCTGAAAATATGTATCAACTTGGATTTTTGTGTGCAGGGAATGTTATAGTTTCCTAAGATTTTTGGATTCTTTTTGCTTTCCCTGTTATGTAGCATAATTAGACACATGCACTAGTATCCATCTCCTTTATGCTGCCGAATCACTTGTGAGAAATCTGTAGAAAAGAAAAGGACTGAATTTGTTGAAGCAACTACATGCCAAGTTTTATTCATAAATCTTTGAAATCTTTTGAAAACATATTCAGGAATCTGCTAGACATATTATAAATTAGTGGGAATCATGAGTTTCTACATTTTGGATTCATGGATTGCAAGGATTGATTTCATCTCAAGAATAGTTACGCAAAAAGAGTATCAAGTGTGGAGACATCGTATCAAGATTTTTGGATAACCATCAGATTGAAGGAGTGTTTGATTTGATCTTTTGTGTTGATAATGACAAATGATATTTATCTCTTTTCACATCAAATTGGTCAACTCATCAGGTTTATTCTTCCAATACTTTCATTTTTCCACTTTCTTCATTGAATTTTTTTCTTTTGTCTACTACATTCATTTCATTTGTTCTTTTTGATTTCATCTCAATTCTTGATGATAAAATCCTTTTGATTCATGTATGCTATGTTTTATAGTGGTGGAGAATTAGAAAATAAGAAAGCTTATGGTAGTAAAATGTTGTGAGTGACATTGAGTTGGGTTCCACTTATATGCATGTTTGAGAGTGAGAGTTAGAATAGGTGAATACCTTGTGAGGTTGCAACCTGCTTATTTTTTCAATTGGATTGAAACTACCATATCTACTGATTATTGTTTCGATTGTATTCAGGATTGTTGGTGATCTTTTAGATGATCTTAGTTAAATTCCTTTTACTATCTTTTAGGTATTGCTAGGAAATTTTTTATGGAGATGATTTTTAGTTTTCTTGACTTTCACGGGCGTTCAAGATTAAGTGTGGGGGATTTGATAACCATGATTTTACTGTATTATTTTGATTCACACATGCATGGTTTGATGTTATGTTCATAGATGAAACCTATATTTGCATCATATTTCGTGCATTATATGTATTCTTGGACGTAATTGTAAATTATCTTATTTTTGTGTTATTTGATGCTAATATTTGATTCTTATTTTATAGGCATTAAAGGATCTTAGATTTGGATTTATTCGAACCGAATTTGTGTTTGAATCGGAGTTTAAACGAGAAGATCAAGCTTTGGAGCATTATGGACCGTTCTTCAAGAACAAGAGAGATCTGAACCATCCATTGTAGTTCTAGTCCATCTGACCTAAGAAAGAGTAGATCTAGACCCTTGATCAAGATCAATACATTCGGATCATATTTTGAGTGACTTTCCACCGTTGATCAGGATTCAAATCACCCACAGCCGTCCATCACAGATCTGAATCTGATTTAAATCGAGAAGTTATAGTAGCTTCCTTCGTCAATCTCCACAGTGCTGTTCGCATCGCGAGCTCGGTGATTTCGACCCTGATTCTAGCTCCGATCATCTTCTCAGGCGACGTCTTCAGTGGAGAGCTTGAAGGCAGATAACTAGACCAAGATTCCGATCATCTGGAGCGGCCGACGAGCGTTCTCTCCGATGGAAAATTATTTTCTATGATTCTCTGTTCCAGCTCAGACTTGGTGGCATTCCTTCGATCTGCGACTCCTCTTCCCATCAATAACACTTGGCGGTGTTCCTCCGGTGTTACTGAGATCCATCCGACGATCATCCGCAATTCACAGCTTCATTCCAGATTCAGTGTTTCTTGGTTGTATAAATCCATATTTTCATCCATTTATAGGTTTCGGGTTGTTTCTAGCTTGTCAGAGGCATTCCGTTGGTGTTGCTGAACAATCCTAGAACTGAATTGTTACTGAGGTTCTTCACTGATGACCGAAGTTGAGCGTTCTCATCTCCGGCATCTTGTGTGACGGTAAGAGTGTGATGTTTGGTTAGATTGGTTGTGAGATTGGAATGGTTATCATTTTATTTTACTTTGTTTTTGTTTTGTAGCTAGAACAGATTTCTTTTGATGTTAGTTATATTTTTATCAAGTAATCTAGCATTTCTTTGTCTTGTTGAAGTTTAATTCATGTTTAGTAGTTATAATTTCATTGATGCAATTTAGTTTAAGTTTTGTTTGAGCATGGTTAATTGTTAAGTGGTTAAGTTTTAAATTAGGGTTTAAATTTTACTTTAGATCAAATTTAATTGTGTCTTGTATTTCATTTTTAGTTTAAGTGTGTTGATGGTTTAATCATAATGTAGGGTGACAATGCGTTGTTGATTGATTGTTGGCACCTAGGAGATTTCATGTATGCATTAGATTAGTTTCTTAATTGTTGTGCTTTTCATTTGTTAGATTTAGATTCAAAGCTAAATCCCCCATTTCTATATTAAAACCCCAAAAATAGGAATAACATACGATCCTAAGATTACCATCCTACTGTTAGTTCCTTGAGAGATTCGATCCTGGGCTCGTTATTACAACATCATTGTGTAGCTAAGGGGTTCATGGATATAAATTATTAATTTGATAAGTTCATTCGTGACACATTAATTTGTGCTTATCAAATTTTAGCGTCATTGCTGGGGAACTTTTAGCGGTGTTTGATAATCTTAGGATTGTTCTTTATTTTGAAAACTTAAAAATTTTGTTGTTTTAATTGCTTTCATGTTCATATATCCATGTGTTTGATTTTATATGTTCCTGAGTCTTCTGATTTTATTTTCTATATTTCAATGTAAGAATAGGAAATCTATTGGATTATGGATCCATATTATCAACATTTTGGAGATTGGAGGGAGAGTTATTACTATCAGCCTGAATATCAGTACTACCCACCTGTGGAGCAGCAGAATAGGTATGAGTCATTGCCTAATACCTATAATTCTAATAGGGTGGATTATTCACATTTCAGGTATGAGGATGCATAAGTACAATTTGCAGAGTCATCATGGAAATTCAATGAAATTATGCAACAAATGAGTGAGCATCAAGAGCAACAATTTGCAAGGATACAGAATATTTAGATTCAATTAAATCAAATTGCATCATCCATCAATCAGTTACAAATGCAAAACTCCAGTGGGGAGATGGATAGTAGAGATTTTGTCAGACCTGACCTTACTTCCATTACTTCACAAGATTTTTCTAGTATTATTTGTGATGATGATGTAGTTGTTCAAATTTTTTATTCTACTAATGTTGTTGCTTTAGATGTTGTGAATGATATAGATAAAGATGCAGAAGATGATTTAAGTGTAGGGGATTACTTACTGGAAGCATTACCTCAAGAATCACCAAGAATAGAGGATGTAAGTGTAGGGGCTTGTGCTATGGAGGCAAGAATCCAAGAATCACTACATGAAGTTGTACATTTACCTGAACCAGAGCTTATGCATTTACTTGATGAAGAGGAGGTAACAATCACCATTTTAGAACCTTTAGGTACCTTTCAACACGATAAGGTTAGTATTTCTTGTGATTTATCAGAAATTTTCATAGAGGTACCATTAATTAAATTTGTAGAATGTGATACCCATTTCTCTCTTAATGAAAGTGTTCGGAAGGTGTTGCCTATCTTTGCCTTTGCAGGACACAATAGATGTTTGAAGTGGGTACTAAATCTGAATCGTCTCCGACCTCCAGAAAGAATTTTCAGCAGAAAAAGGATGAATAAATAGAATTTGAGTGGAACCACAATTACTCCACTACCGGCATGGATTCCACTTCTAAATCTTTTCAACCGCCCGAAATTAAGGGGAGTTTGCTCCTTGCTTTTCTTTTTACTTTACACATTTCTTTAGTTTCATACTTTACATGTAACGCCCGAAAATTCTCAAAACTATATTAGGAATATTCTATGATTTTTCTGGAATTTTTAGATATTTTTCCGGAATTTTTAGAATAGTGGAAGTAGCAAAAATAATTTGAAAAACAAAATAGCTCAAGCGGGAATCGAACCCGGGACCTCTCGGGTCCGCTAAACCTTTAGACCGCTTAAGTAACTAGTTGCACCCAGCAGGGCCGTGCTGAAGGGAAAGAGAAACAATTATATTTATGTTAGAGTTGGGCGAATTAATTCCTTGATATAAATAAGGAATTAAGTGAGGAGTTTTATTTTTTATAACGTGACCTATCTATTCTCCTCAACCCTCACCGCCGCCCACTTCTCTTTTCCCCTCCCTCTCTCGGCGCCAGCCACAAGCCAACCCTAGGGTTCCCTCCCTAGGGCCCCAAGGTCACTTTCCGGCGACGACTTCGACACGAGGACGCTCCCCTCCGCGAGTGGAACGCATAGACGCGAGAAGATTGTCGAAGGGGTCGTCTCCACCGGAATTCTAGCGAATAGAATTGTAAGGAAATTAGCGTACGAGGTAAGAAACCCCTCACCTGTAGTATAAGTAGCTTCCGTTTGTTTTTCCATGCATTAGTTTAGTTATATGCAGATTTTTCGGACACATAGGGTGTATTTAACCCTCCTCGCAGGTTTAGGGATTTAGTGAGTACCTTTGGATGGGTCGGACACGTCTTTCCCCCTTCAGTTAGAGGTTTTAGATGTTGTCGGGTGCCTAGAGGTAGTCTCCCTAATAGAGGGGAGAGTTTAAGCACACTAGATGTTCGATTAAATGATTAGCTCAGTAAAATGCAACTTAGGTATTTTTAATAGCTCAGTAAATGCAATAGAAGCATTTAAAATAGCTTAGTTAGCCTTACTACAGCTTACATGGTACTACGGTCCAATGGGTGGGCTCCCACAGTCGCCTATAGGTTTAGATAACCTAGCTCTAGGTTCAGATAACCTAGAAACAGCAAGATAAGCAATTAGTAGTTATGTTCAGTATTTTATTTTCAGTGGCACTGTACAGGATTAGATATCCACTGGGCTGGGCTCCCATAGTCGGTCCCTAGGTTTAGATAACTTAGTAAACCTTACTAAATTCGGGATTTACAACCCCGGGTCTAGTTAAGGATGCGCGCATAGCATGCACAGTTGTCGGGCCCACTAGCGGTATGATTATGTACTTTAATCTATTACATTATTAGTTTTTCAAAACTCATAAAGATTAGTTATGTTAGTTGAGTTTGAATTCAGCTCCAGTCTAGCTCAGTTTATGTTCAGATCAGTTTAGTTTTCTGTTGATACAAATGATAGTTTATCATTAGCTTTATTGTCATGATCAGTTTACTTCTATGTGTTGTATGCCATGCCATGCTTAGCATATTCAGTATGTATTTTCAAATAGCATGTTTTAAAAGCATATTGCATCGTATGCATGTTTTAGTGAGGTAGATGGTTTCTTACTAAGCTTAAAGCTTACAGATACTATTTTCCCTTATACTGCAGATAAAGGTAAAGGGAAGATGGACTAGCAGAGGAAGCTGGAGGTCAATGCAGAGATGGTGTGTGTGGCAGGAACATGGAATAAAATATCCTTAGGGGATCTAGCAAGCTTAAACAATTGAACCTTTAGTATTTCTATTTTCACGCACTTTTAATTATTAATGCTATGAACTAGTAAACCATGCATTATATCCAGTTTAGAATGCTAGCTTTATGTCATTAGAATATATTTTATGGCTTGTATAAGTGAAATGTGAGATTTTGGCACGAACAAGTGCTGAAATCAGAGTTTCAGTGCGAAATCAGAAACTCCGATCGATCCACGGATCAGCTGACTGATCCAGTCACGAACAGAGAGTTTAAGGATCGGTCAGCCGACCGATCCAAATGCGAACAGAGGGTGCAGCAACTCACTGATCGGTCAGCCGACCGATCAGTGAGCCACTAGATCGGTCTACCGACCGATCAGTGCACTCCTGGATCGGTCGGTGGACCGATCCAGCCGCATATAGCAGCGAGATGGCTTGCTGATCGGTCAGCCGACCGATCCAGAGTCTTCTTCCGTGCCAGTGTCAAGCTGGATCGATCACTGGATTGATCCGACAGCCCAATCGATCCATGGGTCGATTGAAATGCCTGATTACAGCTAGCAGGTCATCCAAGAGGCATAGATTACCTTCCCTAGCATGTGTACAACTCCTAGGTACACCTAGAATATTAAGTTCAGATTTTACAGTAGTCAGTTTAGTCAAATTTTAATCAATCCAGATTTCCGCAATAGTAATTTAGCACAGCATTACGTAACGATCGGCCTCGCAGCCTAGTCAGTAGGAGGCGGGTCGTTACATTACATTTGCATTTTGCTTCTATACTTTACATTTTGTTTAGTATATAGCATGTCATTTTTAATAAAAGTCTCCATGGAATTGTTCTAGTAATATTTTTAAGATGGTAAAAGTTTCTTAAATTTGATCATCAATTTTAAGTCATTTGACATGATTGGATGCTTTACTTACATGATATTGGTTAATGTGGTGGTGGATTCCACTTTGATTAATTGAGTTTATAGCATGAAAATTACCTAGAGAGGACCACTTTAAGCCTATACATTATTTTCTTTTGTGTGACATGTACTCACTGTTAGAGTGTATACTAAAAGCCTAGCTTTTGTAAACATTTGTTTTGAAATAAAGAATCACATTTGTCAAAATGTCTACATTTATGCTAAGTGTAGTTGTTCAATTAATTTATATTGTAGATAACATGGTGTGTGGTGTCACACATAGAAGATCATGTTATCGGTTCTTTATAAATTATAAACAGTAGCTCGCAACTAAGATGGAAAGGAACAAACCATTGGAAATGTTGTAGTGTAATTAGGTATTAGTTTATCTTGGCTAATAAATTACACTAGTACACTCTAAGTGTATAAAGCAGGATCATTTAAGGTAAGTTCTTTTTATACTGACTTAATAAAAGAACAAGACCTTAGTTATTATGGAAGTATGTGCTCTTAATCCTAATATAATAACAAGCACATATATTTAGTATTTATTTCTTTAACTCATCAAAGGGTGAGATTTAGCTCGATAAATCAATAGGCCCGATAAGTTGGGAAATGATATTACTTATAGTGTGTGTTGTTGATTATAGAAAGAAACTGTGTCCTAGTAATCTAGGTTGATAATGTCCCCAAGAGGAGCTCATAAGAATTGTCATGTTAAACCCTGTAGGTGGACTTAGTCCGACATAACGATAAGGTTGAGTGGTACTACTCCTGAACTAAGATATTAATTAAAGAGAGTTGCCAGTAACTCATTTAATTAGTGGACATTTCAACATCTTAAACACAGGGAGACTAACACACTCATAATAAGAAGGAGCCCAAAATGTAATTTGAGATTGGTGCGGTAGTTCAATAATAATTCTTTAGTGGTATGAATTATTATTGATGAAATTAAGTTGGGTGTTCAGGGCGAACACGGGAAGCTTAATTTCATCAGGATGCCAAAACCAATTCCTCCTCTCGGTCTCTATCGTAGCCTCTTGTACATAGAGATTTATACCCACCACATACCCACTTCTTACCCACCTTTACACCCATCCTAAAAGGGGCCGACCAAGCAAGCTTGGAACTCAAGCTTGGGCCGGCCAAGTAAAGAGGATGAGTTAAGTGGTGTGGCCGACCCTATCTTGAACTCAAGCTTGGTGTGGTCGGCCACATCAAATTAAAAGGATTTTAATTTTTTAAAATCTTTTCTTATGTGGATATCATGGTTTTAAAAGAGAGAGTTTAAAATTTAAATATTTCCTTTTATAGTTTTCTACAAAACATTAAGTGAAAGATTTGATATCTTTCCTTATTTGTAGTTAAAAGGAAGATTTTAATTTTTGATAGAGCTTTCCTTTTTTGTAACCATGTTCATGTTTTAAAAAGAGAGTTTTAAAATTATATATTTCCTTTTATAAGTTTCTAAAAAAGATTAAGAAAAGATTTGATATCCTTCCTTATTTGTAGATTGAGAGGAAGATTTTAATTTTAAAAGATAACTTCCCATTTGGAAATCATCCACATGTTTTAATAGAGAGATTTCAATTTATAAAATTCCTTTTATAACCAACCATGAAGGTAAAAATTATTAGAGAAATTTTTATTTTAAAATTTCTAGAAATAAATTAGGAAGTTTTAATTTTGTGTTAAAACTTTCCTTGCTTGGAGCAATGAGGTGGCCGACCATGTGGATTTAAGAAAAGGAAATTGTTTTTAATTAATTAAATTTTCCTTTTCATGACAAAGGAAATAAGGAAGGTTTTATTTAAATTTTCCTTAATTGCCAAGACCAAGGATTATAAAAGAGGGGGTAGGGGTGCCTTCATGGGTAACAACTCTATTCTATTTTCCTTCCTCTCTTCCTTGGTAGTGGCCGACCCTAGTCCTTGCTCCTCTCCTCTTCTTTTCTTCTTTGGTGGCCGACGACATCATCCCTTGGAGCTTTGTGGTGGTGGCCGGATCTTGCTTGGAGGAGAAGGAGAGAAAGGAGGTTTTGTTTCTAGCATCCCTTGGAGCTTGGTGGTGGTGGCCGAAACTCTTCATCTCAAGGAGAGGAGCTTGGCCGAAACTTGCAAGGAGGAAGAAGAAGGCTTTGTGTGGTTCTCATCTCGGTAGATTGTTACCCACATAACGTCTGGGATAAGAAGAGGAATACGGTAGAAGATCAAGAGGTCGTTGCATAGAAAGAAAGGTATAACTAGTAATTGTTTTCCGCATCATACTAGTTTTTCTTTGTATGAATTCCAAACACAAGAGGCATATAATTCTAGGTTTCGATTTTGTGATTCGAGTTTGTGTTTTCTTTGTTTTTCAAATTTGTGATTCGATTATTCCTTTTGGTTAAACCTAGGGTTATATAAGGAAATTAAATATTAGATTTCATTGAAAGGCTTTGTCTAGGAAGTGGTGGTTGCTCTCATATCCAAGAAGGCCTAGTGCCTCGCTATGTTTACCTGGAAGTCGATTTCTAAAATTAATATTTAATTGAATTTATAACATAGGTGGATTTGGATCAATAATGTTAAGCATCGTTTACGATCCAAGTCTAAACCATTAAGAACAGATAAGTTAAATTTGGAATCAATAATGTTAAGTTCCGTTTACGATTCTGAATTTAATTTCTAAAGAACACAATAGGTTATTAGGATAGGTTCGACACTTGTACAAAATTTTTGTATAGTGGAACCAGTATGATCTTCCTTGGACTAACCAACAATTGGTATCAGAGTTAGGGTTTACCTCTGTGTGTTTGGTTTTCAATTTAATTATGCACATGTCATACATAATTTAGGCAGGATAATAGTAGGATATGCTAACTTTGTGGTTGCAGGCTCCAACTATTATGACTTATGGTTATTGTGTGTGATTGGACCCTTGGACATGTCAAGGGCAGATTATTGTGTGTGAATGATTGTATTTAACTATTACAGCAGGAGCTGTATTAGCCATAGGATTTTACATTTATGTTCGATCTAGACATGATGTACATTCCCTTGTGGAATATAGGATCAATATATGTAAAATTTTTATTTTTGTCGTGGATCATATCCTTGCGAGGTGTGGTTCTATTTGAGGACCAGAGGCACAGCGGAAAAGGAAGCTCGATGGACCCGACGACATGATCCCTAGGGCAGGTAGCATGCGAAGGACAGTGATGGAAAAGGCCATAATAGTTGGAAAATTAATTTCCATATTTATTGTTTTTATTTACTTTTATGTGTGTGATGTATGTTTGCTAGGTTAAAATTCCTCACATTAAATAACTAAGTGGGAGAGGGATTAAGTATATTAATTCCACGGTCTCCATTACTGGTTTGTAAGTGATGCAACAAGCTTGTGTGTTGGCTCTGAGTGCCTCCCTCCACAACGGATGAGTTTGTTTGCGGATCATTAAATCAAACTTCTTTTAAGGATGGTTATAGAAAATTATTTAGGATGTGTGTGATCTTCTCCAACTGAAAGGGCACAATTCTATTTAATGGACTTAGTATCAAGTAATGATATACACTTAGACACATTTAATAGTATCCTCCTCAACGGAGTCACTGCTATTATTTGTGTGACTAAAGGGATATCAACTAGTAATTTTATTTGTCATAAAGTTAGGATGACAAGATAATAAAATTAATGGGTAAAACGTCTTCTTACAAATGTTGAATTTGTATACGTCCACACTAACGTGACATGCAATATTCCCGGTGTTTAGAGGTGTTGGTAAATTTAAATAGTATTGTTTGAGGAATCAATATTATTTTAAATTTAGAGTCTTGACCAAAGTTTATTTTGTGATTCTTAGGATGACTTTCAACCCACTGGCCATTATACTGAAAGAGAACAAACTTACTGGTCCAAACTACATAGATTGGAAAAGAAACCTGGATATTGTCCTAACTACTGAAAGCTATAAGTTTGTACTAACAGAGGTCTGCCCTGATGCACCTAATAGTGATTCTAGTGAAGAGGAGATTGAGTATCATAAGAAATGGGTAAAGGCAGATGAGATGGTGCGGTGTTACATTTTGGCTTCGATGTCAAATGTATTGCAACATCAGCATCAGGACTTACCAACGACTTATGATATAATGAACAATCTCAAAGAACTCTTCGAACACTAGAGTCGAACTGCTAGGCAAGAGACAATGTGAAAATTAATGACAGCCACCATGTCAGAGGGAACACCAATAAGGGATCATATCCTCAAGACGATGGCTTATCTGAACGAAATACAGATCCTTGGAGGTGAAATCGATGGGGAACCCCAGGTCGATATTATTCTCCAAATGCTACCCAGAAGTTTTGAGCAGTTCCGCCTGAACTATAACATGAACAAAAGAGAGTATACGTTGGCGGAACTTCTGACAGAACTACAGGCAGTAGAAGGTATATTTCGTCATAATTCTCAGATTCACTATGCTGAAAATGGTTCTACTTCTAAGTCGAAAGGCAATAAGAAGAGGAAACAGGCTATCTCAGCAAAGAAGATGAATAAACCTCTAGGTACAAGACCAAAAGCTGGAATGAAGAAGTCAAAGGGCAAGTGCTTCATCTGCAAGCAGTCAGGACATTGGAAGGTAGACTGTCCTTATAGGAAAGAGAACAATAAACGTATATCTTATTCTCTAGTAGTTGAAACATGTTTAGCGTGTTATCTACCAGCACCTAGTGTGTAGATACGGGAGCCACTGATCATGTCTGCAACTCTTTGCAGGGGTTCCAGGAAACCCGACGACTATTTGAAGGAGAAATAACAGTCCACATGGGCAATGCTACTAAGGTGGCGGCTGTTGCAGTGGGAGATGTCTACTTATCTTTTGATAGAAATAGAAGTTTGGTTTTAAGAAATTGTCTTTATGTACCCATTTCAGAAAGAATTTAATTTCAGTTTCTAAACTGTATTTGGATGGATATTCTATTTTTTTTAATAACAATGTGGTTATAAAGAGAAATAGAGTTATTATCTGTTCTAGTGCATTGGTTGACAATTTATATACTTTAAATCCTATTTCTCCTACAAAGCAATAAATGAAAATTAATAACACATCTTCTAATTCAAATAAGAGAAAGGAACCTTCGGAGATGAACCAAACATATCTTTGGAATCTAAGGCTTGGTCATAGTAACTTAAGTAGGATTCAAAGGCTTATAGCCGATGGACTCTTGGGTTCATTAGTGTTGGAAAATTTTCCAACATGTGAATCCTGCTTGGAAGGTCAAATGACCAAGAGACCTTTTAAGGCCAAGGGGTATAGAGCCAAAGATGTGTTAGAACTGGTTTATTCTAATTTGTGTGGTCCTATGTCTTTCCAGGCAAGAGGTGGTTATGAATATTTTGTCTCTTTCATAGATGATTATTCAAGATACGGATACATTTACTTGATGCACCGCAAGTCTGAATGCTTTGATAAGTTCAAAGAATATAGGGATGATGTGGAGAAACGTCTTGGTAAAAGTATCAAGACACTACGATCTGACCATGGTGGCGAATACCTCTTTGGAGAGTTTAGGGATTACTTATCAGAAGTCAGGATCCAATCCCAATTATCTACACCTAGTACACCCCAACAGAATAGTGTGGCAGAAAGAAGGAATAGGACTCTTATAGAAATGGTTAGATCGATGATAAGTTATTCAGAATTATTAAATTCATTTTGGGGATATGCTTTGGAAACAGCAGTGTACATTCTGAATATGGTACCTTCTAAAATAGTTCCTTCTACTCCAATGGAATTATGGAATGGGCGTAAGCCTAGTCTGAGTCATATCTAGATATGGGGTAGTCCAGCACATGTGCTGAAAGGAGATATTGACAAGTTGGAATCACGTACAGAAGTTTGTCTGTTTGTGGGATATCCTAAGGGAACGAAAGGTAGTTTGTTTTATAATCCTAAAAATCAAAAGATCATTGTTAGCACCAATGCTTGATTTTTAGAAGAAGATTATGTAATGAACCATAAGCCCATGAGTGAAATTATTCTAGAAGAAATTAGAGAGGGCACGTCTACTTTAATACCACCAGTACAAGATGAAGTACCACAAGAAACTGCAACACGTGTTACAAATGATGCACAGTTACAGACAGTGTCTCGTCGTAGTGGGAGGGTTGTGAGGCAACCTGAAAGATTCATGTTTTTAGGAGAGTCTTCGGGCTTAATCCCAGGTAAACATGAACCTGATCCCCGGACATATGACGAAGCACTCCAAGATAAAGATGCAGTATCTTGGCAAAAGACGATGAATTCTGAAATAGAATCTATGTATTCTAATGAAGTCTGGGAGCTTGTAGAACCACCAAATGGTATAAAAGCCGTTGGGTGTAAGTGGATCTACAAAAGGAAAAGAGGGACAGATGGGAAGGTAGAAACCTTCAAAGCAAGGCTTGTTGCGAAAGGGTACACTCAGAAAGAGAGAATCGATTATGAGGAAATTTTTTCACCGGTAGCCATGCTTAAGTCTATCCGAATACTCTTATCTATTGCCGCTTATATGGATTATGAGGTTTGGCAAATGGATGTCAAGACAGCTTTCCTTAACGGAAGTCTTGAAGAAAATATCCATATGAAGCAACCAGAGGGGTTCATTGAAAAAGACAAAGAGCATCTAGTGTGCAATCTCAATCGGTCCATTTATGGACTGAAGCAAGCTTCAAGATTTTGGAACATCCGATTTAATGAAGTAATCCAGTCATATGGATTTATTCAGTGTCTGGATGAGTCTTGTGTATACAAGAAGTGTAACGAAAACGTGGTGATATTTCTTGTACTATACGTAGATGACATTTTGTTAATTGGCAACAATGTCAAAGTGTTATTGGACGTAAGGGTGTGGTTGTCCAAACAATTTGATATGAAGGACTTAGGAGAATGTGCACACATTCTTGGGATCAAAGTCATAAGGGATAGCAAGAAAAGGATGTTATGTCTATCTCAAGCTTCATATACAGATACAATCCTTGCTCGTTTTAGCATGCAAAACTCCAAGAAAGGTTTCTTACCTTTTACGCATGGAGTGACTTTATCTAAAGAGATGTCTCCGAAGACATCAAAGGAGATAGAAGACATGAAGACAGTTCCTAATGCTTCGGCTGTCAGAAGCCTAATGTATGCAATGCTGTGTACGAGACCGGATATCTGTTTTACCGTAGGCATGGTTAGCAGATATCAAAGTAACCTTGGACAAGGACAATGGACTACTGTAAAGCATATATTAAAGTACCTGAGAAGGACTAGAGATTATATGCTAGTTTACCAAGTAGATGATTTGCTCCCTGTGGGTTACACGGATTCGGATTTCCAATCAGATAGGGACAATAGTAAGTCTACGTCAGGCTATGTGTTTACTTTAGGAGGTGGAGCCATTGCATGGAGGAGTGTTAATGATAAATACGTTTCAGACTCAACCATGGAAGCTGAGTATATGGCAGCCTCTGAGGCAGCCAAAGAAGCTGTATGAATTAGGAACTTCCTAATGGACTTAGATGTGATTCCTGGTTTGTCCAAAATCATCACAATTTATTGTGATAATAGCGGTGCAGTTGCAAACTCGAAGGAACCACGGACCCTTAAGGCAAGTAAACATATGGAGCGCAAGTACCACCTGATATGAGATATCGTAAAGCGAGGAGAAGTTGTCGTCGCTAAGATAGCATCAGCAGATAACCTAGCAGATCCTTTCACTAAGGCCCTTCCGGTGAAAGCTTTTGATCGGCATGTGGAGGGGATGAGAATCAGATGTATGACAGCAGATATGGCAGCTTATTCTTTTAGTATAAGTGGGAGATTGTTAGAGCGTATACTAAAAGCCTAGCTTTTGTAAACATTTGTTTTGAAATAAAGAATCACATTTGTCAAAATATCTATATTTATGCTAAGTGTAGTTGTTCAATTAATTTATATTGTAGATAACATGGTGTGTGGTGTTACACACAGAAGATCATGTTATCAGTTCTTTATAAATTATAAACAGTAGCTCGCAACTAAGATGGAAAGGAACAAATCATTGGAATAGTTGTAGTGTAATTAGGTATTAGTTTATCTTGGCTAATAAAATATAGTAGTACACTAAGTGTATTAAGTAGGACCATTTAAGGTAAGTTCTTTTTATACTGACTTAATAAAAGAACAAGACCTTAGTTATTATGGAAGTATGTGCTCTTAATCCTAATATAATAACAAGCACATATATTTAGTATTTATTTCTTTGACTCATTAAAGGGTGAGATTTAGCTTGATAAATCAATAGGCCCGATAAGTTGGGAAATGATATTACTTATAGGTTGTGTTGTTGATTATAGAAGGAAACTGTGTCCTAGTAATCTAGGTTGATAATGTCCCCAAGAGGAGATCATAAGGATTGTCATGTTAAATCCTGCAGGTGGACTTAGTCAAACATGAGATAAGGTTGAGTGGTACTACTCTTGGACTAGGATATTAATTAAAGAGAGTTGTCAGTAACTCATTTAATTAGTGGACATTTCGACATCTTAAACACAGGGAGACTAACACACTCATAATAAGAAGGAGCCCAAAATTTAATTTGGGATTGGTGCGGTAGTTCAATAATAATTCTTTAGTGGTATGAATTATTATTGATGAAATTAAGTTGGGTGTTCGGGGCGAACACGAGAAGCTTAATTTCATCAGGAGACCAAAACCAATTCCTCCTCTCCGTCACTATCGTAGCCTCTTGTACATAGAGACTTATACCTACCACATACCCACTTCTTACCCACCTTTATACCCATCCTAAAAGGGGCCGGCCAAGCAAGCTTGGAACTCAAGCTTGGGCTGGCCAAGTAAAGAGGATGAGTTAAGTGGTGTGGCCAACCCTAGCTTGAACTCAAGCTTGGTGTGGCCGGCCACATCAAATTAAAAGGATTTTAATTTTTTTAAAATCTTTTCTTATGTGGATATCATGGTTTCAAAAGAGAGAGTTTAAAATTTAAATCTTTCCGTTTATAGTTTTCTACAAAAGATTAAGTGAAAGATTTGATATCTTTCCTTATTTGTAGTTAAAAGGAAGATTTTAATTTTTGATAGAACTTTCCTTTTTTGTAACCATGTTCATGTTTTAAAAAGAGAGTTTTAAAATTATGTATTTCCTTTTATAAGTTTCTACAAAAGATTAAGAAAAGATTTGATATCTTTCCTTATTTGTAAATTGAGAGGAAGATTTTAATTTTAAAAGATAACTTCCCTTTTGGAAATCATCCACATATTTTAATAGAGAGATTTTAATTTATAAAATTCCTTTTATAACCAACCATGAAGGGAAAAATTATTAGAAAAATTTTTATTTTAAAATTTCCGGAAACAAATTAGGAAGTTTTAATTTTGTGTTAAAACTTTCCTTGCTTGGAGCAATGAGGTGGCCGACCATGTGGATTTAAGAAAAGGAAATTGGTTTTAATCAATTAAATTTTTCTTTTCATGGCAAATGAAATAAGGAAGGTTTTATTTAAATATTCCTTAATTGTCAAGACCAAGGATTATAAAAGAGGGGGTAGGGGTGCCTTCATGGGTAACAACTCTATTCTATTTTCCTCCCTCTCTTCCTTGGTGGTGGCCGACCCTAGTCCTTGCCCCTCTCCTCTTCTCTTCTTCTTTGGTGGTCAGCGGCATCATCCCTTGGAGCTTTGTGGTGGTGGCCGGATCTTGCTTGGAGGAGAAGGAGAGAAAGGAGGTCTTGTTTCTATCATCCCTTGGAGCTTGGTGGTGGTGGCCGAAACTCTTCATCTCAAGGAGAGGAGCTTGGCCGAAACTTGCAAGGAGGAAGAAGAAGGGTTTGGGTGGTTCTCATCTCGGTAGATTGTTGCCCAGACAACGTCCGGGATAAGAAGAGGAATACGGTAGAAGATCAAGAGGTCGTTGCATACAAAGAAAGATATAACTAGTAATTGTTTTCCGCATCATACTTTGCTTTTCTTTGTATGAATTCCAAACACAAGAGACATATAATTCTAGGTTTCGAATTTGTGATTTGAGTTTATGTTTTCTTTGTTTTTCGAATTTGTGATTCGATTGTTCCTTTTGGTTAAACCTAGGGTTATATAAGGAAATTAAATATTAGATTTCATTGAAAGGCTTTGTCAAGGAAGTGGTGGTTGCTCCCATATCTAAGAAGGCCTAGTATCTCGCCATGTTTAACTTGGAAGCCGATTTCTAAAATTAATATTTAATTGAATTTATAACATAGGTGGATTTGGATCAATAATGTTAAGCATCGTTTGCGATCCAAGTCTAAACCATTAAGAACAGATAAGTTAAATTTGGAATCAATAATGTTAAGTTCCGTTTGCTTCGAATTTAATTTCTAAAGAACACAATAGGTTATTAGGATAGGTTCGACACTTGTATAAAATTTTTGTACAGTGGAACCGGTATGATCTTCCTTGGACTAACCAACACTCACAACAAATGAAACTCTAGAACTTGCTTTACTTCATTTCAAAATCACAATAGCATATGTATGCATGGAAATAAAGGATATTGTCATTCTTGTTCCATAATAAATCTTAATTTCTTTCCCCGAAATTTCTTAAAACCTTCTCATCTAGCATTTTAACCCTTGATCATTTTGCTTTACCTTCATTCCATTGGGAGTGTTTGTTGAATTTTTGATGAGTTGGATCGATAAGATGGACGAAGATTAAGTGTGGGGGAGGATTGTTAATTGTTTAAGTCATGGAGGTTTCCTAATACAAGTTGATTGGAAATTTTGGAATCGTGAAATCATTTGTAGTTTGATTTTCTGAAACTGTCCAATTTCATTGCAAACAAGGAATTAGTAAATGGGCAGGAGCTGGACAAAATCAGAGATGGAATGCAAGAGTTATAGCTAATGAAAGTGTGGATTGCTGAGTGAATCAGAGAAAAACATTTGCAGGAACTGCAACTCATTTACAGTAAAGATCATCTCTGAAAACTTGGTTTATTGTGTGCTAATTTCTATGACATTACTGAAGGAATAGCAAGTTGCTTTCAGTTATAAAAAAAACCCAAGGCAGAGGATAAATGCTGCTGTTGGATTTAGATTTTGTTGCTAGAAATGAATTATAGTCAATCTGTTATAAACGAGTTCTCTTTGCAGGTTCCTAATCAGTGAGAAGCCACATGAAGTTGTTGGTCTTATTTTGTCATTTGAAGCTCTTCTCTTCCCAAATCCTAAAACTTGAATCCAAGAGTTTCCTTAAAGTCCAAAGTTTGAGACTGAAATCAGAAAATAGAATTCTAATTATAGCTTGAAGTTGTTGGAGCTATGTTGATTATAACTGAATTTTACAGGAATTGAATTCTGAATTACTGATTTCCAGAATCCATAATCCAAACTGGAATTCCTGTAATATCTGATTATGCAAAAATAGAACCTATTATCAACAAGTTCATGTTTAGTGCCAAACCTCTATGATGTTTTTGATTGCTGTAGATTTCTGATAAGGGAGAAGACAAAAAATCAGAGCTGCTTTGAGGGCTATTATTGGTATCCAGAGAATCTTTGCTAAGCTGAAATTTTCATAACGAAGCTGGAGTTACTTTAGTTCTTGAATTCTGAGACTTTAGTCTTAGATTCTGATGGAAGAAAAGAATATAGAAAATTCATTAGAAGAACTTAAATGCATCCTTGTATTGTTGGACCTTAAGTGAAGACATTTCAATTGTTGTGTGCCATGATTGTTTACAGGCGATTAACCAGAATTCATAACCAGGAAAACAAGAGAACAACAGTGATAATTGACAGAAAATGAAGGATGATGTTAAGTGTAGAAGCAGGAATGAAGTTAGACAAGAGATCAACTTTGTTTTGTGCCAACAAATCATGTTACTCTTTATTAGGAAATGAACTGAATTCAAGCTCTTATAATCTCACTATCAAATGATTCCCTTTTCCAAGTTGAATTCTGTGTTATTTTAACTGAAGTTACTTTGGAATCACATTTCTGAAACTTAAGACTAGAATTTTGGATTTCTGAAAATGTTAGCTGGTGGCTGCAGCTTTGTGAAATATGCAGTTATGATGTATCAGATGTTATAAGTTGTGTGCTAGGCTCCTTATGCAGCTTCGTGATCAATAAACAGATTAAGTCAGAAGTGAATTCCAGAGATCATGAAAGATCAAAATGCAGGAAAGAAATGGTATCAAGCTTGAAGCTGGAATCTCCACAAAGCAGGAATTACATATGTGAGTTTTGGGGGGTTGTGCCAATCTGAATTTCAATATGTTTGAGCTGGAATGAATTGAATTTAAGTTGTTGTTTATTGAATGCTTAATAAGATGCTTTATGAAGTTTAAAATTTCAATGATTTGTCAATGGATTGAAAGGAATCAGAATTTGGCACTTGGGCAGGAATTGCAGAAAATAAATCAGGATTCAGAGCCTAGTAGTGTGCCAACTTTAAATGCTGCTTATGAACAGAAATAATTCGAATTCAAACTTATACCATTGCAGTGCTAAATGTTAGTATTAGCCCTAGTATCAATTATGAGATAATTGTAAAGGGCTCATTTTGTATCATATATCATTATTAATAAAAAGTAAAGTTGGTTATTATATTTATTTCAGTTCAGTGCCAATTGAATAAGTATAATAATGTCCTTGGGTAGTATATTCTTATCTACAATATATCAATTGGTTGAATTGATAGTGAGATATTGTAGAGAACACTACTCTTAACCATTCCTAGTCGAGCATTAATATACAAGGACAATATTAATGCGTTGAGACTAGCATGTAGGTCAACGGATGACTTGATCTCACAAGTCATGGATATGAGATATTAGGTTGACACATGGGTATATATTAGATTCATATACTGAATGACCCACCATGAGAATGTTTCATGGATCGTTATATGAGTGTCATAAACATTCTCATGTGACTTTTGGTATGAATAGTCCTTAGACCTGAAGTCACTACGGTTCCCTACATAAGGAGTTGTGTACTTTGGTATCAACAAACGTCACCTGTGACAAGATGGACAATAAAGTCGATCACTGGGTATGCAATGAATTATGTGGAGGGATGTGAGTGATGTAGATGGGATTTATCCTTTTCATATGAAGGAAGCGATATCTGTGGGCCCCTTGATTAGTAGGACACAAAGAAAGCATGGTCATACTCAAATGAGTCAATATGAGATATTGAGCTCATTTGATTGAGTGTGTCTACTTAGAGATCAAGAAACACAAAGATTGATAAGAGGATGACACGGTCTATGCCTTATTGATCAATCTAGATATCAAGGATAGAGGGACCAAGTCATACAAGATAATAGCCACGGAAAGGTTAGGTCGGATCTCGACTTTCTCGTCACTTGGGTAGCAATGATGCCTTGCTATGCCACTCATTGCTTATGTATCTAAATGTTGATTTGGGTACATTATCAACGTTACGAGAACCTATTGGGTCACACACAAAGAACAAGTAGATTTGGAGATGTATTCATATGATGAATAATTGGATTAAGTCTAATCTGAATTGGACTTATTGAGTTAGACTCAATTGGATCTAATTATTGGATCAAGTCCAATTCAAACTAGACTCGAGGAAGGCAATTCAAATTAATGAAATAGTGATTCATTGAATTTGAATTGCATGAGAATTAATTGAGTAAAACTCGATTGAATTAGACTTGAGTTAGACTCGAGTGAATTAGACTTGAGTTAGACTCAAGTGAGCTAAACTTGAGTTAGACTTAAGTGAATATGAAATGAGAGAGTATTCATTGAATTTTTAAAATTCAATGAATCACAATATTCAATTTGTGAAATTGAATATGAAAGGAGGAGTTTTCAAAATGGTCCTTAATGAAGAGTGAATACTAATTAAGACTCATTAATGGGATTAATGAGCATTAAGTGTTTTTCATTAGATGAAAATTCTTAAACCATTTTCCCCTCATTTTTCCTTACTTCTTCATTCTCTTTTCTCTTCTTCTTCCTCCCTTGGCCAAAATCACTCTTGGTTGCTAGCACAACCATATGTGATTTTTCTTCTCCATATTTGAGAGTTTGTAAGACAAACGGAGGAGTACTTGTGCATGTGGATACCGAAAGAGGCACGGACGCTTTGATCGTGCTAAGATCCGAGCAGTCGGGAGATCGAGTGCACGCTACAAAGGTATACTCTATCATGCTCTTTAAATCTAACTTAGTATAAGTTTTGTTTCCCTTCGCATGGATCTTCTGGAGGAAATAGGTTTTTACACTGCGCGTTTGCGTGTTTAGCAACCTATTTCCTTACACTAAATGAGTTCTTTGTCTGAGCTAAATTCTTCATTGACTTAAGTTGGAATTATTTTGAATTCCAATTCTGAAACTTAAAGCTTTAATTCTGGAAATTTGAATTTCTGGTTCTATAATCTGAAGTTCTGAAATTTCATATTGTGGAGACAAAGAAGTAATATGGGATACAAAGAGAAAGAAAGTGACAGGAATTCTGAATAACTTCATGTTGTTTCTGATCAGAACATGAACTTTAATTGAGATATGAGTTCATGAGTTGCTGAATTGGAATTGAAGGTCTAGTAAATTCTTAAACTGGAGTTGGATAAACATCAAAATTCAGAATGTTAATGGCATATCTAAAACCTTGTCTTTGAGTTTTGAATGTTGAAATGGAATCTTAATTTGATGTCTAGACCATTGTTAGTCGTTTTAGTGCAACCTTTGCAGACATATATACATTAATGTTGCTTAACTACTTAAATCTAAACTTTTCTGCTGCAATTGTGAGAAACTTGTAACTAAAGAACACCACAGAAATAGAGGGAGAAAAAAAGAACAAAATCTGCAGAATGAAGAATGAAAAAAATGCAGAAACAGTGAACTTTTGTAGCTATTGAAATCTTTTCACAATGGACTATAATTCGAAATTCAATTGGTGGGTAACATTTCATCAACGAAGCACTTGAACATAGCATCATTTACTCTGAAGAGTTGAAGAAAATGGCAGCAATTGGTACTTTAAACAGTGAGGTGAAAAGCTGGAAACAGAATTTAGTTTAGATGTGGTATCAAGTGTGTGCAACTTTTTCATCATTAGCCTTTAAATCCTTGGGAATTAATTGAAACTTTTGTATTTTCAGAAGAAAATTATGTTCACCCACTACAACAATGTAACACCCATAGGGTCCTTAGCAAAATTCTAGAATATTTTATCATGAATAAAGAAAAAAAATATATATGCTTTAGTTAAATTTTGCTCCTAGCCGAACACTTAAACAAATAAAATAGAAATAAAAATATATAAGGTCTAGAACTCTAGATCTCTCATTAGATGCCTGAATAAGATAACCACTAGACCAAGAGAAATTATTGTTAGAAAAGAGAGGGAAACCATAATTAAATGTAAGAAGAAAAGGCTCTTCTCTTAGAAGGAGAAGTGAGAGTTGTCTTCTTCCTCTCTAATGAAGAGATGCTCTAGAATATTCTTTTCTTACTCACCAAGAAGGGATGTATCTAGACTTTTCTCTTAATTATGAAGAGAGTAAAGGAAAGGAGGAAGAAAAATATATTTTTCCTTCCTCCTCTCATGATGAATAAAAGGAGGAAATTAAAATGAGTTGGCATTTTTCCTCATTCACCTTCCTACTCCCTCCTCCTCCACCGTGACCTCTTCTTCACCATTTCCTCTTCTTGCCGAGACCAAGGAGCAAGGAAGCTTCCCCTCTCTAGGAAGGATCCACAACAAAGGTTAAATCTCTAAGGAAAACAAGCGCAAGGAAGTGAGTATCCCCTCACTGTAGTACAAGTAGCTTCGGTTTAAAATGTTTTTCGAAACTCTAAAAATTTTCTTGCAAGAATGTGGTCAAGATAAAGAATAGGTAGTCACTTAGGGTTAACAAGTGATAAGAGATGCTTCATGTTATAGAAAAAGAAAAAGAGAAATTTAGAGCCTTATTGCATGTTTCGGCCAAGGATGGAAGAGGACCTAGAACAAGTTTTCTTTGATCACATGCTTAATTTTTCTACTCTATGATATATGAATTTCACATGTTGTTAGTTAAGTCTTCATTCTTCATGTTGTGAAAAAAATAAAAAGACATACCTATCTATATGGTTCGGCCAAAATTGATTATAAGGCCTTAGGTCAAGAATTTTAGATAGAAACCATACTAGTTGTACCTCTTTGTGATGTATGAATTTTTACATGTTTATAACCAAGGTTTTTATGCTTCTTATGGAATAAAATGGTATGAAACCCTACTGATATGTTTGGCCAAATTGAAATAAATGGGTTAGGGTTAAAGTTTTGAACTCAAATATGCTTAGATCATGAAGTACAATACCTTGTATGCACTTAGATTAAATGGGCTTGTTATATGTTTAAGTTTTATGCTCCTTATGGAATAAAATGATATGAAACCCTACTGATATGTTTTGTCCAAATGAAAATAAATGGGTTAGGGTTAGAGTTTTGAACTCAAATAGGCTTATTCATGAAGTATAGTGCCTTGTAGGTACTTGTACAATGCTCTATAGGTACTTAGATTAAATGTGCATGTTACATGTTTAAGTCTTATGCTTCTTATGGAATAAAAAGACATGAAACCCTACTGATATGTTTCGGCCAAATGAAAATAAATGGGTTAGGGTTAGAGTTTTGAACTCAAATAGGCTTATTCATGAAGTATAGTGCCTTGTAGGTACTTGTACAATGCTCTATAGGTACTTAGACTAAATGTGCATGTTACATGTTTAAGTCTTATGCTTCTTATGGAATAAAATGATATAAAACCCTACTGATATGTTTCGTCCAAATTGAGATAAATGGGTTAAGGTTAGAGTTTTGAACTCAAACATGCTTATTCATGAAGTATAATGCCTTGTATGTGCTTAGATCAAGTTTACATGTTATGTGGATAAGTTCTATGCTTCATATGGAACCAAATGATATAAGAACCCTACTGATATGTTTCGGCCAAATTGAAATAAATGGGTTAGGGTTAGAGTTTTGAACTCAAATATGCTTATTCATGAAGTATAATGCCTTGTATGTGCTTAGATCAAGTTTACATGTTATGTGGATAAGTTCTATGCTTCATATGGAACCAAATGATATAAAAACCCTACTGATATGTTTCGGCCAAATTGAGATAAATTGGTTAAGGTTAGAATTTTGAACTCAAACATGCTTATTCATGAAGTATAATGCCTTGTATGTGCTTAGATCAAGTTTACATGTTATGTGGATAAGTTCTATGCTTCATATGGAATAAAATGAGGTTGAAACCTACTGATATGGTTCGGCCAAGATGGATTAATTGGGTTAGGAAAGAGTTTAAACCTAACCAAACATGCTTATGTATTTTCATGATATGTAGCCTTTGATATATAAGTAGATTAAGCTTTCATGCTTTATGATGTGATGAAAATATGCTTTACGATATGTTGCATTTCTATGTCTTATGATAAGATGTGCCATGTTTATGATATGATATGATAGACTTATGACATGATAGGCTATGGTCATGATATGATATGCTAGACTCATGATATGATATGCCATGTTCATGATATGTTATGCTAAGTTCATGAGATGATATGCCAAGGTTGATGATAAGAAAATAACATGTTATACTTTATGTTATGATAAGAACATGTTATATAATGCATGTGTGAATGGCTTATGTAAGAAGAAAAGCCTAAAGAGTTGCTTCCCTTAAGTTGGGACCAAGAGCATTCTTCATGTTATGAAAAAGAGTTGCTTCCCTTAAGTTGGGACCAAGAGCACTCTTCATGTTATGAAAAAGAGTTGCTTCCCTTAAGTTGGGATCAAGAGCACTCTTCATGCTATGGTAAAGAGATGCTTCCCTTAAGTTGGGGATCAAGAGATCTCTTCATGATATGACAAGAATTATGACATGTATGATATGATGAGATATGATATGCATGATATTTTACTTTGTATGGCTTGTACCAAGGGTGGGCTCCATAAGCGCCCCGGGGTCGACGGACTATGAACGGACCTCGTTAAGGGATGGGCTCCTCAGTACGCCCCTAGGTCGACGGACTATGAACGGACCTATATCCCTAGTAGGTTCGGGGCTAGCTACCCTGTCCTAGGGATTGCGCGCATTTATGTTTACATGTGGTACAAGCCGGGGCCCTTCTCATGATGATGATATGATATTCAAGTATGTATACTATATGTTTTGAAAGAAGCATGATGCATATGTGCATTCCATGATACATGTTTTAAAAATATACATATTGCATCTACATGCACATATTATGAAATTATGTTTATGCACCTTTATGAACAGGTATGAGTTATGATACATGTTTACATGATATGATAGGCTTCATGATATGTGCTTACAGAATGTGATATGAATCATGATATACACTCACATGCTATACTCTGATATGTTATGCTCCTTATGTTATATGATATATTATGTTCTGTTTTCCCTCATGTTATGTTATGAGATGTTATGGTTTTTACATGATAAGATATGTTCTATGTTATGATTCTCCATGCTATGTTATGCTATGCTATGGTTTCTACATGTTATGTTATGTTATGTTATGTGTTTTTCGGATTTATGGGTAGGCAAGGATCTCACTAAGCCTTTGGCTTATAGCTACACGTTTTCCTTGTACTGCAAATAAAGGCAAGGAATGGATTGTTTAAGGGGAGCAGAGCAGGAAAGGCAATGAGGATGTGTGTGGAAGTGCTGGTGGATAGATCTATTTAAGTTTTTGAATTATCTAAGTTATGCATGTGAACAATGTTGGACCTTTGCTTATGATAATGTTCAGCTAGTATGATATCCTACTCATGTTATGTTGGTACGTTTGACTTCACATGCCATGTTAAGAGAACTAGATGCATATGGTATATGTTATGATATGAAAAAAAAACAATTAATTATATATGTCTTCCGCTGCCATGAATCCATATGCATTAGTATAATTGATGTCTATGTTTTAGTGACGTCCGTCCCTCTAGGTTGCCTTAGTGTTACCTGGAAGGGCGGGCGTTACAAACAAAAACCCTCATAGACATCAGTGGAACAACAACAGTTTTAAACAAAAATCGATGACTTTGAGTATTTTACACCGGTTTTTCCAAAAATCGGTGTCTATGAGCGCAGATTTTCGCTCATAGACATCGATATTTTAGCCGATGTCTATGAGCACCTTTTTTTCGTTAATAGACACCGATTTTAACAGCGGTTTTTTAAAACCCGATGTCTATGAACCAAAATAAAATAATATAATTTTTCCACCAATACTTAGCCAAAATTTGCAACACTTCACTCTCCCCTCTAAACCTAAACCTATATTGCGTCGTCCACCGTATACCGTCGCGACGCCACCACCACTTTCCTCCTCGCCGCTGGCCGTCCGACCATCTCTCTTAGCCTCATCTCCCTCTTCCCCTTCCTAGATCGACGCCCCTTCCTCTCCCGATCAGGATCAAGACACGATGCCCTTGCTTCCCCTTCTTAGTCCATACTTTATCTTTTCCTTTCTACTTCCTCCTGTTTTTGTGTTCGGTTCTACTCCCTTCCCATGAGGCTGCTTTCCTCCCGAAGTTACCCAACCTTGCCACCATCTCCTTTGAGGAAGGCTACACCCAACTGTTCAGAGACTCCAACCTCATGCTTCACGGCGACGGCCGGACTGTTCACCTCTCCCTCGACCAGCGAATAGGTTCTGTTAAAAGATTTTTTTTTAAAAAAAAAGGACATCTTTGAACCTACCTTGTTCTAGGGCCGCAGCACTTCGACGATTGCGTCGTCGACGGCAACGTACGACCTCGGTTGGGCTCCGACGACAGCGAGGAGCTGATGTACATTTTGCATGGCATCGCCATCGCCCTCGGTTCCCGACCCCTGGAGTCTCCTGGGTCTCTCTATGTCACCACCAGGTATCAGTGTCGCACTGCTCACTTTCTTTCTTGGTGTTTCTGTCTGATGCGAATAGCTCCTTGTAGGAGAGTGATTTGGTTGAGTGACGTCGGCAGAGGGAAAGGATACGCGGTGGATTTTCTGTCGTTGTCCCTTCATGCTGTATCGAGGGACCGAGAGGCCTACCCATTTCCTTACATCTATACTCAGGTATTTGGTTTAAGATCGAGTTTCGTGATGTTCTATCTGAAGATAACAGGATTAAAGAACAAAATGTGATATATTTTTTCCCCTTATTCACTGCTTGGTAAACTTGAGTTTGTCACTTTGACTTGAATTTTTTGAGCATTAAACGACCATTTTGTCGATGGCTTCTCTAGTGATTTTCATTTTCCTGCTTATGCATGTTTGTTGGATGCTTGATAAGATTGAGACGGGTGATGAGGATGATGAAGAGGAGTCCGAAGACTAATATTCAGAAATAAATGGTGATTTGGTGTTGTCAAAAATCACTGAAATGAGACTTGTTCCTTCAGATGCTGGAAAATGTATCCTTGCTGTCATGCATGCTTTGTATTGTTTTCATTGGTTGCAACATTTTTATGTATCAAGTATGCATTACTGAATTCCTGTTGTCCGCTTTCTCTTTAATGCAATTATGTGTGTGTTTGTCAAAGTTGCAAAGAATCTAATACACTAGGCAGTTGTCTGCTATGGATTTTGTGATGGCATAAAAATGCTTTCTCATTAATATAACTATATTGTTCTAATTGTCCTGCAAGTTCATTGCATGGATCTGTGACTTATTGATTTCACTTTCTCAGACTTTGATTGTCTTCTTATCAAGTCTTCACAAAGAGATCACAGGTTCTATTTTTCATATGTTTGTTGATTTTAGATCCTCCTTGCATGCTGGTTTTTTCTTACTACTAAATAAACCTAAAAAATAGGGTGGTGCCACTTCATGTAATTGGACAAGGAAAAAGACTGATCATTACTCATTCTTGTGCATTTGGTGTGGATGTCTACATACACTGAGAAGAAAGGCATCTATAGTTGTCCTTTTACTATTATTTTGAATTTGAAAGTTCGTATGCATCACTTTCTTTGTGGCGTGGTGATGTTGCAAATGTAATATTTTTTTTGTGAAAGTTCATGAAATTTTCTTATTTTGTACACAGATTTTACATCGACGACATTCTCTCAATTGGACTCTTGCATTATCTAATATATTTACATTTGATTATGCAGGAACTGGAAGGCAATACTGTGAATTTCAAATGATAACCAATCATAACAGCTTCCAAGGCAAAAGCTTACTGCTTCAGTCAATAGCAGAATATATGTGTCCTACAAGCTATTACCTATTCCGTGTTTCAGCACCAAAAACTTAAATTGTCTAAACTAAATTTATTTCCTTTTGTTATACTAATGCTATTATCCTATGATTATTATCTTATTATGCAGGAATTTTCAAATGATAATCAATCATGAATCCATGTCAAAACCTTCCTTTGATACCACATTAGTGAATAACAGAATTTGTGCATCTCACAACTTATTATCGAGATTTACATGTTACTCACTGTCTTTAGTAACTGAAAGTAAGTTCCCTAACATAAATGCATTTCCTATTGGCACCCTCATACTATCATCTTAGTTAGTGTGTTGCTAATATAACAAGTTCTGTGTGAATACTTGGCCTAGCTAAGCTTCTGCAACTGGGAGATTTCGTAACAACTTCATAAGTTAATGAAATCTTGTGAATCTTCACAAGCTAACCAATCATGATATTAACATTTCACAAAGATAAAAAGATTTCTTTCATTGACACCCATTAATCTATATCCAAATGTGTCCTACAAGCTGTTACCTATTGTGTGTGTTACTAGATTAAAGTCGATGAAACTTCAATATATTGGTACATATAAAGAAATTTTTATTGTTAAACTTTCGACCATCTGGGAAGCATGGCTTTGGTACATATAATCAAATTTTTTTTGTCTTATGAGTATAAGTTTCACTGTGAGTTGAGCTAGATTGCTTTTGTTATTTTGGTGAAGTTTCATTGTGGTTGAGCTATATTGCTGTTACTATATTCACATCCAATGGCTTGAATTGTGATCTTGTTTGTATATCCACTTTGTTTGTGATTAAATTTCAAATGGCATGCATTGTCTACAGGAAGAGAATTGAACCATATTGGCAAAATGCTTTTGATTTATTTTTCTCTTTTAGCTCTTTTAGACTTGAACATCTTGATATCAGTGATATAGGATCTTATACATAAAAAAAACTACTTCTGTTTATCTGATTTAGTTTGTATTGTCAAGGTACTCTAGTATGTTTGAAAATGAGGTAAAGATTGCTTGTCTTGTTTGTCGCGACTGTTGTGATTGCAAAGCATGTTCTAGAAGTCTAGCTAAAGATGGTTATAAGGTTTACTTACTTTTAACATGCAAAGTTTTATGAACATTATTTACTCTGAGAATGTTTTGTCACGAAAGTTTCCATTTATGTGATCTTCAGGATCTTGAAATTGTTTAGGAGCATAGGAAACTGAGTATGTCGATAGTGATGAGATTTGTCTTGTCGATGTGACAACTGTCTACCCTGTTAGTCATGGACAATTGGATTGTCCGACTTGTTCTCCTCTTGGAGCAAAAGAAGACTGGCATAAGGTTAACTTCCTAGCCAATTATTGTTAAGTTAGAGACGGTTCTGTCAACTTTCATACTAGTCTAGAACTTTTATATGCATATGCAATTTGTATCATCTTCAGGAACTGGCAAATGGTCAAAACAAGTTTAATAATAAGGAGCACACATATAGCTTGATATCTGAATTGCTTCCCTTGCTAAAACATATCTATCAGAACAAATTAAATGAGCTGGAAGTAAAGCAAGGGGATCAACGTAAGCTTCAAAACAATTTCCTAGTTTCTTCCTCCAGTTAGATATCCTCTTGATCGATCTATCATCCAGAAGGTGGATTTTCTGGTGTACTTCTTCGAGTATATGAGCCTCACAATGAGCTTGTTAACTGGTATGTCTTCACATCTGTAACACCTCTGAGAATTTCGTAATTTGCTATGTTTTTGAAATCATGGACATAATAACTGAATAATGTGTCCTGACCCTGTTTCTTAGATGGTCATTTGTAAACTTGTGCCTCTATTTTGCTTTAGCAAGTTCTAATTTTTAGGTCATATTCTGTTCTTTGTTATCGTCTCATCATGCATTAAAATGTTCACTTGATTGATATTGTTTTCTTTTCTTGTTTCTCCCTTGGAACCAGTAATTATTACAAGACTTCACTAGTGGATTTTCACAGAAGCTGCTCAAATTTCTCTTACAAACTTTTCTTAGATTGTTGCGAAAAGATAGTAAAGGGAACTGCTTCTCAGACACCTGCAATTGATTCCTCCAAGGCTGGTAGGAGACAAAGGGCAAAGAAGTATGTCATCAGAGAAATTGTTGGGAAAAGACGGAGACGTTCCACAGGCGAGCGACCAGATAACTCATCTTTATCCACCGTTGAGTCTGATAGCAAGGCTAAGAATCATGGAAGCAACATTCCTTGCCCATCCAAGGAATCTGGAGGTTGTGGAAACGGGCTTCTTAAGTTAAGTTGCAGGATACCATTTGTTTGGTCTAAAATGGACTTCTCTTCTCTCTTTCAACTATGATTTTTGGTCTTGGTTTACTAATATATTATTTATGTGTTTTTACAGTTTACAAATCTCAAGTATTCCAGAGTTGAAATTGATGAAGTGCGGTTCGAGTGGGCTGAATGCATGCTAGATTACATTTGAGTAGGAAAGGTATTTGATTTTTGAAAACCTTGGATGATCCATGCATTTGCATGGAATGTAAATTGTGGATACTACCTTGATGTGTACAATATCTATTATACCTTTTGATGTTGTAAAAAGAATATTTGTGTATCTTATGGATACTGTTGTAAGAAAAATATTTATGTAATTTGTGGATACGGACTTGATGTGTACAATATCTATTATCTTTTTATGTTGTAAGAATAATATTTATGTGTTGATTATATGGATATTGACTTGTTTATATAATATCGATTTTTCACTGTTTCGGAAATCGAATCTGTGTCGTTAAACAATACTGAAATTACATTGGTTTTCCACCGTTGCTAAAACCGATGTCATTAACTAATATTACATCAGTTTTACACCGTTGCTGAAACAGTGTCGTTAAGTGATACTACACCGATTTATAACCGATTCGAAAACCGATGTCGTTAAGTGATACTACACCGGTTATAAATCGATGTCTAAAATGGCAGACCTTTTACATCGCCTTCATAGACATCGGTCAATTTTGTAATAGACAGCGGTGGAAAACCGATGTCTCTGAGGGTTTTTCTTGTAGTGACCTCCTTTCTATATCTTCACATATCTACTGGACAAAATTCTGAATTGTTAGAATGGCTGAAAAGGGAAATTATGAATTGCTGAAACTGCTGTTGGGAGAAAAAAAATGTTGATGGGATTTAAGTTGAAGGCTAATTATATAAAATGAGACCACTTTTCAACTAATCAGGGAAAGAGTTGTAATGGTAAAAGAAGGGAACAAATGGTATCAGTTTTAGAAGTTATATAGAAATGCAGAGCCACAATTGAAATAGTAATGAAATGTAAGCTGAGTTACCTTTGTGCAGAATGGTTTTAGTACAAAATGTTTTTTTAATGGATGAACGAATTTGTTGGTTCCTTTACTATACTAAACATCAAGAGCTATCTTTGAGTTGAATTGGAATAATTGTTAAAGGAAAATGAAGTAATGGATTGTAAAAGCAAAAGAAGTTGTAAGCAAGTAATAGAATTCAGTTTTTGAGTTGAATCAAGTGTGTGCCAAAGTTTTATCAGCAGGCTTCAAATCATTGAGAAACTTAAGTGAAGATCTTGTATTTTCAGTGACAAATGGTGGTTCATGGGTTATTGTTGTGCTCTATTTTTAGCAAGAGAATTCTTGATGTAACATACCTAAATTACTGTTGATTATTTCTATATGTTTGAATTGCAGTGAAGAAGTCTCAAGAAATAAATTTAAGAAATACAATTCGAATCTTGGAATTGTATTGCTGAATCTGGAAATGGTTGTTAAATCTGGATACCTTAGATTGGTTTAGAATTGGATGTAAAAAGCTACTGTGGTGTCAACCTCAAATGGTTTATGCCATAGAGAAGTAAAAACTGCAAGTTCAGTAATCTAAATTCTAGAATAAGTTCATAATCGCTTATGGTCTAGTATCAGTAATTTCTGGAGGTTGCAACTTGATGTTCCTATTTTGGAAATGAGCTACAACAAGTTAGAGTTGTTAAAACCTAAAAATCTTTAGAGAATGAATTGATAAGGATCTTATGGAGCTAGTTGAAAAGGAATTGGAAATTTTGGAGGCTAAATGATGATTAGTTGATAAAGTCCAGAAACTGTATAGAACATTCAAGCAACCTGCAGTTGTTGTGCTAATTGAGTTTTTGAGTGAGCTTATCATTGAGAAATTGAATTCCAACTATTGTTCCTATCTTGTTAAATGCTTATCTATTTTATATAGAGTTTCTAAGATTTTTGGGCTGATAATTTGGTACAAAATAGAAATACAAGTTGAATCTGAAAACTGGAAATCTATTCTACAGAATGTGTTTGGTAACTGACTTTACAGTTATGGGAAGTTTAAATTCGAGATAAATTTCTATGCCCTTTTAATAGATTGTGGGGAAGCTTTTCTGCATATTGAATACAAAAAGAAGTTATAATCTACAGGCAAAACATATTAAAGCAGATTTATGGAACTGCAGATTCTTGGTTGCCTTGGTCGGTTAACATTTTGATAGCATTTTGGCTGATCTCTTGATGAGTTTAATTGTCTGAGACGTACGATATTTTAAGTGTTGGGGAGGTATGTAGGTATGCTAAAATTGTTTCTGAAATATTCCATCCAGTAACAATGCTTTGATGATGAATCACAAATCAGAAAGGAGTTTGAATTTTGTTTTTTGCTGAGAAACAATAGACTTTCCACATTAGTTTGAAGGTTGGATCAATTGAGATATTTATCAGGAATTTAGAGGGTGTTGAGTAGGATGTCAGAATTCAGAATTAGATAAGAATCTAAATTTTTGAATCCATCTTCCTGATTGCTTTGAATCTGATTGCCTGGTCTAAAAATTTTGAATTTCTGAAACTCTTTGGAAACAAGTGTTCTTAATTCATATATGCCAATCTGGAATTGTTTACTGTTGGTTGCTACTCGGAATATCATACCAGCTCCCCTGTATAAAAATTTTGCACAAGTCCTGAACCTTTCCTATCAACCTATTGTGTTCTTTAGAAATTAAATTTGGAATCGCAAACAGAACTTAACATTATTGATTCCAAATTCAATTTATCTGTTCTTAAAGGTTTAGACTTGGATCACAAACGATGCTTAACATTCTTAATCCAAATCCACCTATGTTACAAATTTGATTAAATATTTATTTCAGAGATCGACTTCCAGGTTAAACATGGCGAGGCACTAGGCCTTCTTGGTTATGGGAGCATCCACCACTTCCTAGACAAAGCCTTTCAACGAAATTCAATATTTAATATCCTTATAGTAACCCTAGGTTTAACCATTAAGAACAATCAAATCACAAGATCGAAAAAAATAAAAGAAACACAAATTTGAATCATAAATCCGAAACCTAGAAATGTTAGCCTCTTGTGTTTGGTATTTCAAAATCCGTACAAAGAATACTAGTATGATGTGGAACAAGACAACTAGTTATACCTTTCTTTGTAGCTAATAAACCTCACGATCTTCTATCGTATTCCTCTTCTTATCTCAGACGTCGTGTGGGCGACGATCTACCGAGATGAGAATCCACCCAAGCTTCCTTCTTCTCCAAGCAAGTTTCGGCCACAAACAATCTTCAAGAGATGAAGAACTTTTGGCCACCAACCAAGCTCCAAGGGATGCTAAGAAACAAAGCCTCCTATCTCTCCTTCTTCCTTTAACAAGATCCGGCCACCACCAAGTTCCTTGAGATGAAGATGCCGCCGACCACACAAGGAAGAGAATAGGAGAGGAAGAGGAAGAGAGGGTCGGCCACCCAACAAGGAAGAGAGGAATAATAGTAGATATATTGTTATATGGTGAGGCACCTCTACCCTCTCTTTTATATTTCTTGGTCTTGACAAATAAGGAAAGTTTTAATTAAAACTTCCTTAATTTCCTTGCCAATGAAAGGAAAATTTAATTAAAAATTCCTTTTCTTGTTTCTATTGGCCGACCACCTCAAATCTTCCAAACAAGGAAAGTTTTAAACACAAAATTAAAACTTCCTAATTTGTTTTCGGAAATTTTTAAAATAAAAATTTCTCTTTAAAAATTCCCTTCATGGTTGGTTATAAAAGGAAACTTTTATAAATTAAAATCTCTCTATTAAAACATGTGGATGATTACAATAAGGAAAGTTTTCTCCAAAATTAAAATCTTCCTTTCAATCTACAAATAAGAAAATATATCAAACCTTTCTCTTAATCTTTTGTAGAAACTATAAAAGGAAAGATTTAATTTTAAAACTCTCTTTTAAATCATGGATTCCACATAAGGAAAGATTTCAAAAAATAAAATCCTTTTAATTTTATTATGGTCGGCCACCTAAGCTTGGGGTCAAGCTAGGCCGGCCACACTCCAACCCATCCAAGCCTTATCTTGGCCGACCCTTGCTTGGGCTCCAAGCTTGCCTTGGCCGACCACTTTGGGATGGGTAAGAAGGTGGGTTTAGGTGAGTATAAAACTTTATAACTAAGAGGCTACGACAGGGACCGAGAGGAGGAATTGGTTTTGGTCTCCCGATGAACTTGAGCTTCCCGTGTTCGCCCCAAACACCCAACTCGAGTTCATCAATAATAACTCATACCACTAAAGAGTTATTATTGAACTACCGCACCAATCTCATATTACTATATGGGCTCCTTCTTATCATGAGTGTATTAATCTTCTTGAGTTTAAGATATAGAATGTCCACTAATTAAATGAGTTACTGACAACTCACTTAATTAATATTTAGCTCCAAGAGTAGTACCACTCAACTTCATCGTTATGTTGGACTAAGTCCACTTGTAGGGTTTACATGACAATCCTTATGAGCTCCTCTTGGGGACATTATCAACCTAGATTACTAGGACAATTTCATTCTATAATCAACAACACACCATATAAATAATATCATTTCCCAACTTATCGAGCCTATTGATTTATCAAACTAAATCACACCCTTTGATAAATTAAAGAATGAATATTGAGTATATGTGCTTGTTATTATATCATAATTAAGAGCACACACTTCCATAATAACAAAAGTCTTGTTCTTTTATGCAATCAGTATAAAAAGAACTTACCTTAAATGGTCCTGCTCAATACACTCAGAGTGTACTAGTATAATTTTATAGTCAAGATAAACTAATACCAAATTACACTATGACTATTTCATTAGTTTGTTCCTATCCATCTTAGTCATTAGCAACTGTTTATAATTTATAAGGAACTGATAATGTAACGACCCAACCCTTTTGGCCTCATGGGCAGCCCTTGTGGCGGCCCAACTGGCGGCCCTTATGTCGTCGGCCCATTTGGCGACCTTTCATGTTGTCGACTGACGACCCTTTGGTCGTGCCGTTACTCACTAGGACTTTCCACCCCTGGCCAGTGGATTTTTGCCTCCCCCAAGATTCGAACTCTAGACCTCCAGGCTTAAGTACTAGAGTTTATGAATCCTGGTAACCAAGTGAGATCATCTCACTTGGTTACCAGGATTCATAAACTCTAGTACTTAAGCCTGGAGGTCTAGAGTTCGAATCTTGGGGGAGGCAAAAATCCACTGGCCAGGGGTGGAAAGTCCTAGTGAGTAACGGCACGACCAAAGGGTCGTCGGTCGACGACATAAGGGCCGACGGTCGACGACATGAGAGGGCGCCAAATGGGCCAAGAGGGCCGGGTCGTTACAATAAAAAGGTGCCTTTTATTGTAACAACTCGGCCCTTTGGCCTCTTGGGCGGCCCTTGTGGCGGCCCTTATGTCGTCGGCCCATTTGGCGACCTCTCATGTCGTCGACCAACGACCCCTGGCAGTGGATTTTTGCCTCCCCCAGGATTCGAACTCTAAACCTCCAGGCTTAAGTATTAGAGTTTATGAATCATGGTAACCATGATCTCACTTTGTTACCAGGATTCATAAACTCTAATACTTAAGCCTGGAGGTTTAGAGTTCGAATCCTAGGGGAGGCAAAAATCCACTGCTAGGGGTGGAAAGTCCTAGTGAGTAACGGTACGACCAAAGGGTCGTCGGTCGATGACATGAGAGGTCGCCAAATGGGCCAACGACATAAGGGCCGCCAGTTGGGCTGCCACAAGGGTCGCCTTGGTTACCAGGATTCATAAACTCTAATACTTAAGCCTGGAGGTTTAGAGTTCGAATCCTGGGGGAGTCAAAAATCCACTGCCAAGGGTGGAAAGTCCTAGTGAGTAACGACACGGCCAGAAAGTCGTCGGTCGACGATATAGAGGTCGCCAAATGGGCCGACGACATAAGGGGCCGCAAGTGGGTCGCCGCAAGGGCCGCCCAAGAGGCCAAAGGGCCGGGTCGTTACAATAAAAAGGCGCCTTTTTATTGTAACGACCCGGCCCTTTGAGGATTCAAACTCTAAACCTCCAGGCTTAAGTATTAGAGTTTATGAATCCTGATAACCAAGTGAAATCATCTCACTTGGTTATCAGGATTCATAAACTCTAATACTTAAGCCTGGAGGTTTAGAGTTCGAATCCTGGGGGAGGCAAAAATCCACTGCCAGGGGTGGAAAGTCCTAGTGAGTAACGGTACGGCCAAAGGGTCGTCGGTCGACGACATGAGAGGTCGCCAAATGGGCCGACGACATAAGGGCCACCAGTTGGGCTGCTACAAGGGCCGCCCAAGAGGCCAAAGGGTCGGGTCGTTACAACAATATTTTGGTTATTATATTTATTTCATATTTATGCTTGCTGAATAAATATAATAATACTTTAGAATAGTAGGTTCTAGTTGTAACAACCCAATTTTCCCTATTTCAAGTTCTAAAAGTCCATAAAAATATTTGGAAATGCTTTTAAAATATTCTAGAGATTTTTAGAAATTTTTAGAGTATTTTTATGCAATTTTTGGAGGTCGTTTAGTATGTTTACAAAAAGAAAGAAATTCTGACAAAAACCGTTGAAGGCAAGGCTCGAACCCGTGACCTCGGGTCGAACTCGATCTAACTGGACGCAGTCGACCAGCTGAGCTACGCGGGTTTTGTTAACCCAATATGGAGAGAAATAGATTTAAGTTATAGAAAAGGGCAGAAATAAACCTAGGTTTTAAAGGGTTAATTTTCTTCCCAAGCCCTAATTTCTATTCCTTCTCCTCTTCGAGTGCGTCGGCGTCGCTGGTCTCGGGCGAAACGCAGCAACTTTGGAGCTTCTCTCCGGCGGCCGACGAAGGCTTCTTCCGGTGAACCTTGCGGATCCGAGTTCCTCCCGTCAAAGAGAGCCCGCAAACACAGAAGAAGCGCCGAGATTTGAGCTCATCCGAACCCTAGACCCCCTTCCTCTTCTCGGTTGTAAGTCCTAGCAATCAAGGGTAAGTACTACTCACCTGCGGTAGGAGTTGCTCCGAACTTTGGATTTCGTTCCTTGCTTCTGGATCTTGCTGTGCCGAGTAGAAGAGCATGTTAGGGCAATAGATTTTCGGATTTTTATGATAGGCTTTCCTTTTCAATCAACTAGGGTTGTTGTGTTGAAATTTCCTATGCGAGTTTCCTTGTAGAAGTTACTGTGCCGAATTTACCATGCTAAGTGCTGTGCCGAGGGTTTCTTGCTTGAGTTGCTGTTGAACAAGACTATAAGCTAGGGTTTTCCCTTTTATTCCTTACCTTCTGTAGCATAACTATTGAGCATGATAGGTTATGGTTCGAGTTTAATTGTATAGAGGAAGTTTAGCTCTTGATTGTAGTATCCGTGTATGTCCAACTGCTGCCATAAATTCCAGCAAGTTCATTTTCTTGTTTTGGCCGAGCAAATGGGCATAAACAGCCCTTAGTTAATAGTAGGTAGTTCTGAGTTTTGTTTGCTACCTCCATGAACATGAACAGCCCTGCACGGTTAGTTTCCCTTGCCACTAAATGAGCATGCACAACTTAGTATACTAGTAAGTTTGGATAGATTATTTGTTACTGTTTTAAGGGCAAGAATAACCTTGTTATAACAGTTCAAAGTTAGTTCATTTTGCCCTATTTTACAGCATGGTTAGTAAGCTTAAAGTTGCTTTCTTAGCTCTATTTTATAGCATGATTAGTAAGCTTAAAGTTGCTTTCTTAGCTCTATTCTATAGCATGATTAGTAAGCTTAAAGTTGCTTTCTTTGCTCTATTTTATAGCATGGTTAGTAAGCTTAAAGTTGCTTTCTTTGCTCTATTTTATAGCATGATTAGTAAGCTTAAAGTTGCTTTCTTAGCTCTATTTTATAGGATGATTAGTAAGATTAGATTAGCTTTCTTTGCTCTTATCACAGCATGTTTTAAAAGTTCAAACTAGCTCTCTTTTGCTCTATTCTATAGCATGATTAGTAAGATCAAATTAGTCTTCCTTTGTAAGATTAGATTAGCTTTCTTTGCTCTTATCATAGCATGTTTTAAAAGTTCAAACTAGCTCTCTTTTGCTCTATTCTATAGCATGATTAGTAAGTTCAGATGTGCATTCTTTTCCTTTGTTTTACAGCATGTTTAGAAAGATCAGATTTGCTTTTCTTTTGCTTTGTTTTATAACATGCTTAGAGAGAGTTTAGATTTGTTTCCCTTGTATTGTTTTTATAGCATGCTTAGTTAATTGTAATCCTACATTTGTTAGGTATATCTAAAGGATTCCAATAAACTCTAATAAAGGATTATGAGAAAACTGAGTAAAAAGAAAAAGACCAAGGTCTAGTTAAAAGAGATAACAAGTAAATTAAAGTAAGAGGCTAGTACCCGACTTCCAAGGTTGTCGTTAAATAAATCCAGGTGACCAATTCCAAGGTCTTGGCCCTGGTAAGACCAAGGTCTTTACCTCATAGGACTAGAGGCTCGCTACCTCAGTCACTATTAGAGAGCGCGCAAAATAAAGATGGTACTAAGCCTGGGCCCAAAGAAGAAAAGAAAAGAAAAGAAGAACAAGAAGAAGAAAGTGAAAGAGAAATTAAAAGATTAATTTCTAGTATAAGTAAAGCAAGAAGAAAAGAAGAAGAAGGTAAAAGAGAAATTAAAAGATTAATTTCTGGTATAAAGATATAAGAAAATGAAACAAGTTTTATGCTTAGAATCAATAAAAGTTTAGTTCTTTAATTCTAAGCTTACAGTAGTTGTTTCATTACTTTCCTGTCAGTTAGTGAGCATATTTAGTATTCAGTTTTATTTCTGTATACCATGAGTACATGCAGCTTTGCTTTTAGCATTTCAGTTTTAGTATTGTTGCATTCTTTTTATGCACTTCGATGTTTTTGTGAGATAGATTAGTACTTACTAAGCGTTTTCGCTTATAGATCTTTTGTTTTTTTTTCCTCCTACCGCAGATAAAGGAAAAGCTAAAATATGAAAGGAAGGCGACAGGATGGTGGTGGTGATGAAGGTGTGTGATGTCTGGACTGTGGAGAGATCCAGAAGTAGCTGGCAAAATCGTCTAGACTTTCTTTTAGTCCTCTGTTAATGTTGTATTACATTTGGGATTGTAGTTGAGTTTATTTCCGCATGTCTAGCTAGTCTCTTTTATTATTTGTGGAGTGTTGTAGTCATTGCTATTGCTAGAGTAGTTTCTTTGTTTTTATTGTGATTTTTATTACTGTGTGGTTGTGGAAAATATGTTCCAGCCGTCTGTGGCTGCGTATACTATGTTTGTATTATAGATTTGGTCACCGGTACAGAGGAGACTCTGCCAAAATTTTTCGGTAGGGTTTCCATGTGATATTTAATCATACCGGTTAAGTAGAGTTAGTAGTTAAGTAACGGTCATCTTTAGAGAGTAGTAGTAGTAAGAAGGGTGGTCTGTTACAGTTGGTATCAGAGCAGTGTTCCATTCTCCAGCATCACACACACATCAACATCATCCTCGCCGTCTCCAAGTAAGAAAGTATTTAAATCCTTTCTTTATTCTGCTTTCCTTATTATTAACTGCAGTATAGAGTACTTGTTTTTTTTTAGTACTAAAGTAAGATAGAAGATTTAGTTTCCCTTTCTTTATTCATATTTATGTATGTTTAGAAAGGATAGAGAAATGTTTAGAAGTACCTACTCATAGGTGTTGAAAGTTAAGAATCATGTATAAGTAAGATATATCTAGAAAGTATAGTGATAATTTTAAGTTTTCTTTTCCTCTGCCTGACTTGATGTCAAGAAGAGGGCGTCCTCGTACCGCTGGTACTGAGAACCAAGATCAGGAGAACGAAGAGCTTAGATCAACTGAGCCCAATCTCTCTGAAGTTGTTGCCTAACTCAAGAGACAAGTAGCGAGCAGCAGCAAGTGATTGCCAATCTAATGGCCAATCAGAAGCCAGCTCCTCCCCACTCCCCTAACCATTAATGTGGAGACCCCAGTGGTGACTGAAGTCCCATCAGTTGCCCTGGAAGTCGCCACGACACCTAGAAGACAAGAAGCATATCTCATCCAGTGGCTGAAGCTGAAACCAGAAAGCTTCTCAGGCACGACTGAGCCCTGGGATGCCCAGGCTTGGTTTAAAACACTAGAGAGCACTATGGAGCTTCTTGACTGGCCAGAAGTCGAGAAGGTCAAGTGCGCCTCTTTCTGCCTGTCTGGAGATGCTCGTATGTGGTGGGAGAGGATAAAGACCAAGAGAGTAGCCGATCAGATGAGCTGGGCAGATTTTCAGTTAGAGTTCTATGAAGAGTTCTATCACCAACAAGCACTATGAGGAGTTTATAGAGTTCAAGTCAGCCAAGATAGAAGACAAGACAATAGGGAGCCCGGAGCCCCAGGCAAGTAAGTGCAGAAGAACAGAAAGAAGGTAAGAAAGAGGGGGTTTGGGTGGTCTGTGAATATCCCGAGGTATTCCCAACAGATCTACCTGGACTACCTCCCAATAAATGGGTAGATTTGAGATTGAATTGGTTCCTAGAACCGGTCCAATTTCAAAATCTCCTTATCGCATGTCTCCAGCAGAGCTGAAGGAGTTACAAGAACAACTACAGCGGTTACTTGACAAAGGCTTCATTCGCCCCAGTCACTTACCTTGGGGAGTTCCTGTGTTGTTCGTTAAGAAGAAAGACGGATCTGTGCTAATGTGCATAGATTTCAGAACGCTGAGCAAAGTAGCAGTTAAGGACAAGTACCCCCTTCCCAGGATCGATGACTTATTTGATCAGTAAAGAGGAGCAACAGTGTTCTCAAAGATAGACCTACGCTCTGGGTACCATCAGCTGAAGGTGAAAGAAAGAGATATACCCAGAACGGCGTTCAGGACCAGATACGAGCACTACGAGTTTGTAGTCATGCCTTTTGGAGTGATTAATGCACCTGCGGTCTTCATGGACTTAATGAACAGGGTGTTCAGAGAATATCTTGACAAATTTGTCATCGTATTCATCGACGACATTCTGGTCCATTCAAGGACCCCAGAGGAGCATGACACGCACTTGAGGATAGTACTACAGACCCTTCAGCAAAAGTAGCTTTATGCTAAATTCTCAAAGTGCGAGTTCTGGTTAGATCAAGTGACATTTCTAGGTCACATAATTTCTAAAAAAGGTATTCAAGTGGACCCAACCAAAATAGAGGCGGTCAACAACTGGCATAGACCCAAGAACGCCAGGGAGATCAGAAGCTTCCTTGGTTTAGCTGGGTACTACAGGAAGTTCATGGAGGACTTTTCCCCGATAGCCTCTCCACTAACAGCCCTCACCAGAAAGAACAAGAGATTCGAATGGTCAGATAAATGTGAGCAGAGTTTCCAAGAGCTAAAGAAGAGATTGATCAGTGCTCCCATTCTGACTGTTCCACAGAGCGACAAGAGTTTTGACATCTACAGTGATGCTTCCAAGATGGGCTTAGGAGCTGTCCTCATGCAAGAAGGAAAAGTCATAGTTTATGCTTCCAGACAACTCAAAGATTATGAGAAGAACTACCCTACTCATGATCTTGAGCTGGCAATTGTGGTTTTTGCACTTAAACTCTGGCGACATTATTTGTATGGAGTTCAGTGTAGAATCTTCACAGATCATTAGAGTTTTAAGTACTTCTTCACTCAGAAGGACTTAAACATAAGACAGCGCAGGTGGCTGGAGTTGGTCAAAGATTACGACTGTGAAATCCTCTACCACCCAGGTAAAGCTAACAAAGTGGCTGATGCACTAAGCAGAAAATCCAGTGCATCCCTGATGTCTTTGTCATCATTAGCACTGCCACTGCAGAAGGAGTTGTCAGAATTTGGACTTGAAATTATTGAACGGCAACTCTCTGCATTAACCTTAGAGTCTTCATTGCTTGTGGAGATACAGTGAAAGCAAAGCGAAGATCCGGACATCCAGAAGATCAAGCAGGGGATACAGAAAGAAGACAACTCAGAGTTTAGAGTAACAAATAGCGGAATTCTTTATCAGGGGAGTCGCATTTGCGTGCCCAATGATGAAGAACTAAGGAAGAAGATCTTAGAGGAAGCTCACAGTACACCATATTCCGTGCATCTTGGTTCTTCCAAGATGTACCAAGATGTGAAACACAGGTTTTGGTGGTCAGGACTCAAAAGAGATGTAGCTAAGTATGTCAGTACCTGCTTGACATGCCAGAGAGTCAAAGCAGAACACCGGAGACCAGGAGGAGTTCTTCAGCCTCTTCCAATACCAGAGTGGAAGTGGGAAGACATATCCATGGACTTCATAATAGGTCTTCCAAGAACTACAAACGGATATGACGCAATATGGATAGTAGTGGACAGATTGACTAAGTCAGCCCATTTCCTAGCCATCAAGGTGTACCACTCTATAGAGCAGTTGGCCTAGCTATATGTTAAAGAGGTAGTCAGACTTCATGGAGTTCCTAAATCTATCATTTTTGATAGAGATGAGCGCTTCACTTCACACTTTTGGAAGTGCGTTCAGAATGCACTAGGCACCTAACTCAAGTTCAGCACAACTTTCCATCCACAGACTGATGGACAGACAGAGCGAGTGAATCAGATTTTAGAAGATATGCTCAGAGCTTGTGCGCTAGATTTCAAAGGAAGTTGGTGCAAGTATTTGTGCTTAGCTGAATTCGCTTACAATAATAGCTATCAGGCCACCATCAAGATGACACCTTATGAAGCACTATATGGAAGGAAATGTCGATCACCCATATGCTGACAAGAAGCAGGAGAGAGAAAAGAGATGGAAGCAGAGTTGGGCATTCAGACAGAGTTGATAGATGAGACTACTCAGGCGATCCAGAAAATCAGACAGAGAATTGAGACTGCCCAGAGCAGACAGAAGAGTTATGCTGACACACGTCGTGGGCCACTGAAATTCCAAGTAGGAGATTCAGTTTTCCTCAAGGTCGCTCCTATGAAGGGAGTGATGAGATTTGGCAAGAAGGGCAAATTAAGTCCTCGCTATGTAGGACCTTACCTGATCATAGAGAGGATTGGGAAAGTAGCTTACAAGTTGGACATGCCACAAGACATGTCAGCAATATACAAAGTATTTCATGTGTCCATGCTAAAGAAGTGTCTCTATGACCCGAGCCAAGTGATTCAGCCTCAGTCAGTGCAGATCCAAGAGGATCTTAGTTATGAGAGCAGACCTACACAGATAGTGGACAGAGCAGTTAAGAGATTAAGAAATAAAGAAGTACCACTAGTGAAGGTCATCTGACAGAACCAGAAGCACGAGGAAGTCACTTGGGAGCGGGAGGACAGTATGAGACAGAAGTATCCAGAGCTATTCTAAGTTCGAGGACGAACTTTTTATAAGGTATGAGGGATTGTAACGACCCAATTTTCCCTATTTCAAGTTCTAAAAACCATAAAAATATTTGGAAATGCTTTTAAAATATTCTAGAGATTTTTAGAAATTTTTAGAGTATTTTTATGCAATTTTTGGAGGTCGTTTAGTATGTTTAAAAAAAGAAAGAAATTCTGACAAAAACCGTTGAAGGCAAGGCTCGAACCCGTGACCTCGGGTCGAACTCGATCTAACTGGACGCAGTCGACCAGCTGAGCTACGCGGGTTTTGTTAACCCAATATGGAGAGAAATAGATTTAAGTTATAGAAAAGGGCAGAAATAAACCTAGGTTTTAAAGGGTTAATTTTCTTCCCAAGCCCTAATTTCTATTCCTTCTCCTCTTCGGGTGCGTCGGCGTCGCTGGTCTCGGGCGAAACGCAGCAACTTTGGAGCTTCTCTCCGGCGGCCGACGAAGGCTTCTTCCGGTGAACCTTGCGGATCTGAGTTCCTCCCGTCGAAGAGAGCCCGCAAACACAGAAGAAGCGCCGAGATTTGAGCTCATCCGAACCCTAGACCCCCTTCCTCTTCTCGGTTGTAAGTCCTAGCAATCAAGGGTAAGTACTACTCACCTGCGGTAGGAGTTGCTCCGAACTTTGGATTTCGTTCCTTGCTTCTGGATCTTGCTGTGCCGAGTAGAAGAGCATGTTAGGGCAATAGATTTTCGGATTTTTATGCTAGGCTTTCCTTTTCAATCAACTAGGGTTGTTGTGTTGAAATTTCCTATGCGAGTTTCCTTGTAGAAGTTACTGTGCCGAATTTACCATGCTAAGTGCTGTGCCGAGGGTTTCTTGCTTGAGTTGCTGTTGAACAAGACTATAAGCTAGGGTTTTCCCTTTTATTCCTTACCTTCTGTAGCATAACTATTGAGCATGATAGGTTATGGTTCGAGTTTAATTGTATAGAGGAAGTTTAGCTCTTGATTGTAGTATCCGTGTATGTCCACCTGCTGCCATAAATTCCAGCAAGTTCATTTTCTTGTTTTGGCCGAGCAAATGGGCATAAACAACCCTTAGTTAATAGTAGGTAGTTCTGAGTTTTGTTTGCTACCTCCATGAACATGAACAGCCCTGCACGGTTATTTTCCCTTGCCACTAAATGAGCATGCACAACTTAGTATACTAGTAAGTTTGGATAGATTATTTGTTACTGTTTTAAGGGCAAGAATAACCTTGTTATAACAGTTCAAAGTTAGTTCATTTTGCCCTATTTTACAGCATGGTTAGTAAGCTTAAAGTTGCTTTCTTAGCTCTATTTTATAGCATGATTAGTAAGCTTAAAGTTGCTTTCTTAGCTCTATTCTATAGCATGATTAGTAAGCTTAAAGTTGCTTTCTTTGCTCTATTTTATAGCATGGTTAGTAAGCTTAAAGTTGCTTTCTTTGCTCTATTTTATAGCATGATTAGTAAGCTTAAAGTTGCTTTCTTAGCTCTATTTTATAGGATGATTAGTAAGATTAGATTAGCTTTCTTTGCTCTTATCACAGCATGTTTTAAAAGTTCAAACTAGCTCTCTTTTGCTCTATTCTATAGCATGATTAGTAAGATCAAATTAGTCTTCCTTTGTAAGATTAGATTAGCTTTCTTTGCTCTTATCATAGCATGTTTTAAAAGTTCAAACTAGCTCTCTTTTGCTCTATTCTATAGCATGATTAGTAAGTTCAGATGTGCATTCTTTTCCTTTGTTTTACAGCATGTTTAGAAAGATCAGATTTTGCTTTTCTGTTGCTTTGTTTTATAACATGCTTAGAGAGAGTTTAGATTTGTTTCCCTTGTATTGTTTTTATAGCATGCTTAGTTAATTGTAATCCTACATTTGTTAGGTATATCTAAAGGATTCCAATAAACTCTAATAAAGGATTATGAGAAAACTGAGTAAAAAGAAAAAGACCAAGGTCTAGTTAAAAGAGATAACAAGTAAATTAAAGTAAGAGGCTAGTACCCGAATTCCAAGGTTATCGTTAAATAAATCCAGGTGACCAATTCCAAGGTCTTGGCCCTGGTAAGACCAAGGTCTTTACCTCATAGGACTAGAGGCTCGCTACCTCAGTCACTATTAGAGAGCGCGCAAAATAAAGATGGTACTAAGCCTGGGCCCAAAGAAGAAAAGAAAAGAAAAGAAGAACAAGAAGAAGAAAGTGAAAGAGAAATTAAAAGATTAATTTCTAGTATAAGTAAAGCAAGAAGAAAAGAAGAAGAAGGTAAAAGAGAAATTAAAAGATTAATTTCTGGTATAAAGATATAAGAAAATGAAACAAGTTTTATGCTTAGAATCAATAAAAGTTTAGTTCTTTAATTCTAAGCTTACAGTAGTTGTTTCATTACTTTCCTGTCAGTTAGTGAGCATGTTTAGTATTCAGTTTTATTTCTGTATACCATGAGTACATGCAGCTTTGCTTTTAGCATTTCAGTTTTAGTATTGTTGCATTCTTTTTATGCACTTCGATGTTTTTGTGAGATAGATTAGTACTTACTAAGCGTTTTCACTTATAGATCTTTTGTTTTTTTTTCCTCCTACCGCAGATAAAGGAAAAGCTAAAATATGAAAGGAAGGCGACAGGATGGTGGTGGTGATGAAGGTGTGTGATGTCTGGACTGTGGAGAGATCCAGAAGTAGCTGGCAAAATCGTCTAGACTTTCTTTTAGTCCTCTGTTAATGTTGTATTACATTTGGGATTGTAGTTGAGTTTATTTCCGCATGTCTAGCTAGTCTCTTTTATTATTTGTGGAGTGCTGTAGTCATTGCTATTGCTAGAGTAGTTTCTTTGTTTTTATTGTGATTTTTATTACTGTGTGGTTGTGGAAAATATGTTCCAGCCGTCTGTGGCTGCGTATACTATGTTTGTATTATAGATTTGGTCACCGGTACAGGGGAGACTCTGCCAAAATTTTTCGGTAGGGTTTCCATGTGATATTTAATCATACCGGTTAAGTAGAGTTAGTAGTTAAGTAACGGTCATCTTTAGAGAGTAGTAGTAAGAAGGGTGGTCGTTACAGTTGGTATCAGAGCAGTGTTCCATTCTCCAGCATCACACACACATCAACATCATCCTCGCCGTCTCCAAGTAAGAAAGTATTTAAATCCTTTCTTTATTCTGCTTTCCTTATTATTAACTGCAGTATAGAGTACTTGTTTTTTTTTAGTACTAAAGTAAGATAGAAGATTTAGTTTCCCTTTCTTTATTCATATTTATGTATGTTTAGAAAGGATAGAGAAATGTTTAGAAGTACCTACTCATAGGTGTTGAAAGTCAAGAATCATGTATAAGTAAGATATATCTAGAAAGTATAGTGATAATTTTAAGTTTTCTTTTCCTCTGCCTGACTTGATGTCAAGAAGAGGACGTCCTCGTACCACTGGTACTGAGAACCAAGATCAGGAGAACGAAGAGCTCAGATCAACTGAGCCCAATCTCTCTGAAGTTGTTGCCTAACTCCAGAGACAAGTAGCAGAGCAGCAGCAAGTGATTGCCAATCTAATGGCCAATCGAAGCCAGCTCCTCCCACTCCCCTAACCATTAATGTGGAGACCCCAGTGGTGGTGAAGTCCCATCAGTTGCCTGGAAGTCGCCACGACACCTAGAAGACAAGAAGCATATCTCATCCAGTGGCTGAAGCTGAAACCAGAGAGCTTCTCAGGCACGACTGAGCCTTGGGATGCCCAGGCTTGGTTTAAAACACTAGAGAGCACTATGGAGCTTCTTGACTGGCCAGAAGTCGAGAAGGTCAAGTGCGCCTCTTTCTGCCTGTCTGGAGATGCTCGTATGTGGTGGGAGAGGATAAAGACCAAGAGAGCAGCCGATCAGATGAGCTGGGCAGATTTTCAGTTAGAGTTCTATGAAGAGTTCTATCACCAACAAGCACTATGAGGAGTTTATAGAGTTCAAGTCAGCCAAGATAGAAGACAAGACAGTAGGGAGCCCGGAGCCCCAGGCAAGTAAGTGCAGAAGAACAGAAAGAAGGTAAGAAAGAGGGGGTTTGGGTGGTCTGTGAATATCCCGAGGTATTCCCAACAGATCTACCTAGACTACCTCCCAATAAATGGGTAGATTTGAGATTGAATTGGTTCCTAGAACCGGTCCAATTTCAAAAGCTCCTTATTGCATGTCTCCAGCAGAGCTGAAGGAGTTACAAGAACAACTACAGCGGTTACTTGACAAAGGCTTCATTCGCCCCAGTCACTTACCTTGGGGAGTTCCTGTGTTGTTCGTTAAGAAGAAAGACGGATCTGTGCTAATGTGCATAGATTTCAGAACGCTGAGCAAAGTAGTAGTTAAGGATAAGTATCCCCTTCCCAGGATCGATGACTTATTTGATCAGTAAAGAGGAGCAACAGTGTTCTCAAAGATAGATCTACGCTCTGGGTACCATCAGCTGAAGGTGAAAGAAAGAGATATACCCAGAACGGCGTTCAGGACCAGATACGAGCACTACGAGTTTGTAGTCATGGCTTTTGGAGTGACTAATGCACCTGCGGTCTTCATGGACTTAATGAACAGGGTGTTCAGAGAATATCTTGACAAATTTGTCATCGGATTCATCGACGACATTCTGGTCCATTCAAGGACCCCAGAGGAGCATGACACGCACTTGAGGATAGTACTACAGACCCTTCAGCAAAAGTAGCTTTATGCTAAATTCTCAAAGTGCGAGTTCTGGTTAGATCAAGTGACATTTCTAGGTCACATAATTTCTAAAAAAGGTATTCAAGTGGACCCAACCAAAATAGAGGCGGTCAACAACTGGCATAGACCCAAGAACGCCAGGGAGATCAGAAGCTTCCTTGGTTTAGCTGGGTACTACAGGAAGTTCGTGGAGGACTTTTCCCCGATAGCCTCTCCACTAACAGCCCTCACCAGAAAGAACAAGAGATTCGAATGGTCAGATAAATGTGAGCAGAGTTTCCAAGAGCTAAAGAAGAGATTGATCAGTGCTCCCATTCTGACTGTTCCATAGAGCGACAAGAGTTTCGACATCTACAGTGATGCTTCCAAGATGGGCTTAGGAGCTGTCCTCATGCAAGAAGGAAAAGTCATAGTTTATGCTTCCAGATAACTCAAAGATTATGAGAAGAACTACCCTACTCATGATCTTGAGTGTCAATTGTGGTTTTGCACTTAAACTCTGGCGACATTATTTGTATGGAGTTCAGTGTAGAATCTTCACAGATCATTAGAGTTTTAAGTACTTCTTCACTCAGAAGGACTTAAACATAAGACAGCGCAGGTGGCTGGAGTTGGTCAAAGATTACGACTGTGAAATCCTCTACCACCCAGGTAAAGCTAACAAAGTGGCTGATGCACTAAGCAGAAAATCCAGTGCATCCCTGATGTCTTTGTCATCATTAGCACTGCCACTGCAGAAGGAGTTGTCAGAATTTGGACTTGAAATTATTGAACGGCAACTCTCTGCATTAACCTTAGAGTCTACATTGCTTGTGGAGATACAGTGAAAGCAAAGCGAAGATCCGGACATCCAGAAGATCAAGCAGGGGATACAGAAAGAAGACAACTCAGAGTTTAGAGTAACAAATAGCGGAATTCTTTATCAGGGGAGTCGCATTTGCGTGCCCAATGATGAAGAACTAAGGAAGAAGATCTTAGAGGAAGCTCACAGTACACCATATTCCGTGCATCTTGGTTCTTCCAAGATGTACCAAGATGTGAAACACAGGTTTTGGTGGTCAGGACTCAAAAGAGATGTAGCTAAGTATGTCAGTACTTGCTTGACATGCCAGAGAGTCAAAGCAGAACACCGGAGACCAGGAGGAGTTCTTCAGCCTCTTCCAATACCAGAGTGGAAGTGGGAAGACATATCCATGGACTTCATAATAGGTCTTCCAAGAACTACAAACGGATATGACGCAATATGGATAGTAGTGGACAGATTGACTAAGTCAGCCCATTTCCTAGCCATCAAGGTGTACCACTCTATAGAACAGTTGGCCTAGCTATATGTTAAAGAGGTAGTCAGACTTCATGGAGTTCCTAAATCTATCATTTTTGATAGAGATGAGCGCTTCACTTCACACTTTTGGAAGTGCGTTCAGAATGCACTAGGCACCTAACTCAAGTTCAGCACAACTTTCCATCCACAGACTGATGGACAGACAGAGCGAGTGAATCAGATTTTAGAAGATATGCTCAGAGCTTGTGCGCTAGATTTCAAAGGAAGTTGGTGCAAGTATTTGTGCTTAGCTGAATTCGCTTACAATAATAGCTATCAGGCCACCATCAAGATGACACCTTATGAAGCACTATATGGCAGGAAATGTCGATCACCCATATGCTGACAAGAAGCAGGAGAGAGAAAAGAGATGGAAGCAGAGTTGGGCATTCAGACAGAGTTGATAGACGAGACCACTCAGGCGATCCAGAAAATCAGACAGAGAATTGAGACTGCCCAGAGCAGACAGAAGAGTTATGTTGACACACGTCGTAGGCCATTGGAATTCTAAGTAGGAGATTCAGTTTTCCTCAAGGTCGCTCCTATGAAGGGAGTGATGAGATTTGGCAAGAAGGGCAAATTAAGTCCTCGCTATGTAGGACCTTACCTGATCATAGAGAGGATTGGGAAAGTAGCTTACAAGTTGGACATGCCACAAGACATGTCAGCAATATACAAAGTATTTCATGTCTCCATGCTAAAGAAGTGTCTCTATGACCCGAGCCAAGTGATTCAGTGCAGATCCAAGAGGATCTTAGTTATGAGAGCAGACCTACACAGATAGTGGACAGAGCGGTTAAGAGATTAAGAAATAAAGAAGTACCACTAGTGAAGGTCATCTGGCAGAACCAGAAGCACGAGGAAGTCACTTGGGAGCGGGAGGACAGTATGAGACAGAAGTATCCAGAGCTATTCTAAGTTCGAGGACGAACTTTTTATAAGGTATGAGGGATTGTAACGACCCAATTTTCCCTATTTCAAGTTCTAAAAGTCCATAAAAATATTTGGAAATGTTTTTAAAATATTCTAGAGATTTTTAGAAAATTTTAGAGTATTTTTACGCAATTTTTGGAGGTCGTTTAGTATGTTTACAAAAAGAAAGAAATTCTGACAAAAACCGTTGAAGGCAAGGCTCGAACCCGTGACCTTGGGTCGAACTCGATCTAACTGGACGCAGTCGACCAGCTGAGCTACGCGGGTTTTGTTAACCCAATATGGAGAGAAATAGATTTAAGTTATAGAAAAGGGCAGAAATAAACCTAGGTTTTAAAGGGTTAATTTTCTTCCCAAGCCCTAATTTCTATTCCTTCTCCTCTTCGGGTGCGTCGGCGTCGCTGGTCTCGGGCGGAAACGCAGCAACTTTGGAGCTTCTCTCCGGCGGCCGGCGAAGGCTTCTTCCGGTGAACCTTGCGGATCCGAGTTCCTCCCGTCGAAGAGAGCCCGCAAACACAGAAGAAGCGCCGAGATTTGAGCTCATCCGAACCCTAGACCCCCTTCCTCTTCTCGGTTGTAAGTCCTAGCAATCAAGGGTAAGTACTACTCACCTGCGGTAGGAGTTGCTCCGAACTTTTGATTTCGTTCCTTGCTTCTGGATCTTGCTGTGCCGAGTAGAAGAGCATGTTAGGGCAATAGATTTTCGGATTTTTATGCTAGGCTTTCCTTTTCAATCAACTAGGGTTGTTGTGTTGAAATTTCCTATGCGAGTTTCCTTGTAGAAGTTACTGTGCCGAATTTACCATGCTAAGTGCTGTGCCGAGGGTTTCTTGCTTGAGTTGTTGTTGAACAAGACTATAAGCTAGGGTTTTCCCTTTTATTCCTTACCTTCTGTAGCATAACTATTGAGCATGATAGGTTATGGTTCGAGTTTAATTGTATAGAGGAAGTTTAGCTCTTGATTGTAGTATCCGTGTATGTCCACCTGCTGCCATAAATTCCAGCAAGTTCATTTTCTTGTTTTGGCCGAGCAAATGGGCATAAACAGCCCTTAGTTAATAGTAGGTAGTTCTGAGTTTTGTTTGCTACCTCCATGAACATGAACAGCCCTGCACGGTTAGTTTCCCTTGCCACTAAATGAGCATGCACAACTTAGTATACTAGTAAGTTTGGATAGATTATTTGTTACTGTTTTAAGGGCAAGAATAACCTTGTTATAACAGTTCAAAGTTAGTTCATTTTGCCCTATTTTACAGCATGGTTAGTAAGCTTAAAGTTGCTTTCTTAGCTCTATTTTATAGCATGATTAGTAAGCTTAAAGTTGCTTTCTTAGCTCTATTCTATAGCATGATTAGTAAGCTTAAAGTTGCTTTCTTTGCTCTATTTTATAGCATGGTTAGTAAGCTTAAAGTTGCTTTCTTTGCTCTATTTTATAGCATGATTAGTAAGCTTAAAGTTGCTTTCTTAGCTCTATTTTATAGGATGATTAGTAAGATTAGATTAGCTTTCTTTGCTCTTATCACAGCATGTTTTAAAAGTTCAAACTAGCTCTCTTTTGCTCTATTCTATAGCATGATTAGTAAGATCAAATTAGTCTTCCTTTGTAAGATTAGATTAGCTTTCTTTGCTCTTATCATAGCATGTTTTAAAAGTTCAAACTAGCTCTCTTTTGCTCTATTCTATAGCATGATTAGTAAGTTCAGATGTGCTTTCTTTTCCTTTGTTTTACAGCATGTTTAGAAAGATCAGATTTTGCTTTTCTGTTGCTTTGTTTTATAACATGCTTAGAGAGAGTTTAGATTTGTTTCCCTTGTATTGTTTTTATAGCATGCTTAGTTAATTGTAATCCTACATTTGTTAGGTATATCTAAAGGATTCCAATAAACTCTAATAAAGGATTATGAGAAAACTGAGTAAAAAGAAAAAGACCAAGGTCTAGTTAAAAGAGATAACAAGTAAATTAAAGTAAGAGGCCAGTACCCGACTTCCAAGGTTGTCGTTAAATAAATCCAGGTGACCAATGCCAAGGTCTTGGCCCTGGTAAGACCAAGGTCTTTACCTCATAGGACTAGAGGCTCGCTACCTCAGTCACTATTAGAGAGCGCGCAAAACAAAGATGGTACTAAGCCTGGGCCCAAAGAAGAAAAGAAAAGAAAAGAAGAACAAGAAGAAGAAAGTGAAAGAGAAATTAAAGATTAATTTCTAGTATAAGTAAAGCAAGAAGAACAAGAAGAAGAAGGTGAAAGAGAAATTAAAAGATTAATTTCTGGTATAAAGATATAAGAAAATGAAACAAGTTTTATGCTTAGAATCAATAAAAGTTTAGTTCTTTAATTCTAAGCTTACAGTAGTTGTTTCATTACTTTCCTGTCAGTTAGTGAGCATGTTTAGTATTCAATTTTATTTCTGTATACCATGAGTACATGCAGCTTTGCTTTTAGCATTTCAGTTTTAGTATTGTTGCATTCTTTTTATGCACTTCGATGTTTTTGTGAGATAGATTAGTACTTACTAAGCGTTTTCGCTTATAGATCTTTTGTTTTTTTTTCCTCCTACCGCAGATAAAGGAAAAGCTAAAATATGAAAGGAAGGCGACAGGATGGTGGTGGTGATGAAGGTGTGTGATGTCTGGACTGTGGAGAGATCCAGAAGTAGCTGGCAAAATCGTCTAGACTTTCTTTTAGTCCTCTGTTAATGTTGTATTACATTTGGGATTGTAGTTGAATTTATTTCCGCATGTCTAGCTAGTCTCTTTTATTATTTGTGGAGTGCTGTAGTCATTGCTATTGCTAGAGTAGTTTCTTTGTTTTTATTGTGATTTTTATTACTGTGTGGTTGTGGAAAATATGTTCCAGCCGTCTGTGGCTGCGTATACTATGTTTGTATTATAGATTTGGTCACCGGTACAGGGGAGACTCTGCCAAAATTTTTCGGTAGGGTTTCCATGTGATATTTAATCATACCGGTTAAGTAGAGTTAGTAGTTAAGTAACGGTCATCTTTAGAGAGTAGTAGTAGTAAGAAGGGTGGTCTGTTACAGTTGGTATCAGAGCAGTGCTCCATTCTCCAGCATCACACACACATCAACATCATCCTCGCCGTCTCCAAGTAAGAAAGTATTTAAATCCTTTCTTTATTCTGCTTTCCTTATTATTAACTGCAGTATAGAGTACTTGTTTTTTTTTAGTACTAAAGTAAGATAGAAGATTTAGTTTCCCTTTCTTTATTCATATTTATGTATGTTTAGAAAGGATAGAGAAATGTTTAGAAGTACCTACTCATAGGTGTTGAAAGTCAAGAATCATGTATAAGTAAGATATATCTAGAAAGTATAGTGATAATTTTAAGTTTTCTTTTCCTCTGCCTGACTTGATGTCAAGAAGAGGACGTCCTCGTACCGCTGGTACTAAGAACCAAGATCAGGAGAACGAAGAGCTTAGATCAACTGAGCCCAATCTCTCTGAAGTTGTTGCCTAACTCAAGAGACAAGTAGCGAGCAGCAGCAAGTGATTGCCAATCTAATGGCCAATCAGAAGCCAGCTCCTCCCCACTCCCCTAACCATTAATGTGGAGACCCCAGTGGTGACTGAAGTCCCATCAGTTGCCCTGGAAGTCGCCACGACACCTAGAAGACAAGAAGCATATCTCATCCAGTGGCTGAAGCTGAAACCAGAAAGCTTCTCAGGCACGACTGAGCCCTGGGATGCCCAGGCTTGGTTTAAAACACTAGAGAGCACTATGGAGCTTCTTGACTGGCCAGAAGTCGAGAAGGTCAAGTGCGCCTCTTTCTGCCTGTCAGGAGATGCTCGTATGTGGTGGGAGAGGATAAAGACCAAGAGAGTAGCCGATCAGATGAGCTGGGCAGATTTTCAGTTAGAGTTCTATGAAGAGTTCTATCACCAACAAGCACTATGAGGAGTTTATAGAGTTCAAGTCAGCCAAGATAGAAGACAAGACAATAGGGAGCCCGGAGCCCCAGGCAAGTAAGTGCAGAAGAACAGAAAGAAGGTAAGAAAGAGGGGGTTTGGGTGGTCTGTGAATATCCCGAGGTATTCCCAACAGATCTACCTGGACTACCTCCCAATAAATGGGTAGATTTGAGATTGAATTGGTTCCTAGAACCGGTCCAATTTCAAAAGCTCCTTATCGCATGTCTCCAGCAGAGCTGAAGGAGTTACAAGAACAACTACAGCGGTTACTTGACAAAGGCTTCATTCGCCCCAGTCACTTACCTTGGGGAGTTCCTGTGTTGTTCGTTAAGAAGAAAGACGGATCTGTGCTAATGTGCATAGATTTCAGAACGCTGAGCAAAGTAGCAGTTAAGGACAAGTACCCCCTTCCCAGGATCGATGACTTATTTGATCAGTTAAGAGGAGCAACAGTGTTCTCAAAGATAGACCTGCGCTCTGGGTACCATCAGCTGAAGGTGAAAGAAAGAGATATACCCAGAACGGCGTTCAGGACCAGATACGAGCACTACGAGTTTGTAGTCATGTCTTTTGGAGTGACTAATGCACCTGCGGTCTTCATGGACTTAATGAACAGGGTGTTCAGAGAATATCTTGACAAATTTGTCATCGTATTCATCGACGACATTCTGGTCTATTCAAGGACCCCAGAGGAGCATGACACGCACTTGAGGATAGTACTACAGACCCTTCAGCAAAAGTAGCTTTATGCTAAATTCTCAAAGTGCGAGTTCTGGTTAGATCAAGTGACATTTCTAGGTCACATAATTTCTAAAAAAGGTATTCAAGTGGACCCAACCAAAATAGAGGCGGTCAACAACTGGCATAGACCCAAGAACGCCAGGGAGATCAGAAGCTTCCTTGGTTTAGCTGGGTACTACAGGAAGTTCGTGGAGGACTTTTCCCCGATAGCCTCTCCACTAACAGCCCTCACCAGAAAGAACAAGAGATTCGAATGGTCAGATAAATGTGAGCAGAGTTTCCAAGAGCTAAAGAAGAGATTGATCAGTGCTCCCATTCTGACTGTTCCACAGAGCGACAAGAGTTTCGACATCTACAGTGATGCTTCCAAGATGGGCTTAGGAGCTGTCCTCATGCAAGAAGGAAAAGTCATAGTTTATGCTTCCAGATAACTCAAAGATTATGAGAAGAACTACCCTACTCATGATCTTGAGCTGGCAATTGTGGTTTTTGCACTTAAACTCTGGCGACATTATTTGTATGGAGTTCAGTGTAGAATCTTCACAGATCATTAGAGTTTTAAGTACTTCTTCACTCAGAAGGACTTAAACATAAGACAGCGCAGGTGGCTGGAGTTGGTCAAAGATTACGACTGTGAAATCCTCTACCACCCAGGTAAAGCTAACAAAGTGGCTGATGCACTAAGCAGAAAATCCAGTGCATCCCTGATGTCTTTGTCATCATTAGCACTGCCACTGCAGAAGGAGTTGTCAGAATTTGGACTTGAAATTATTGAACGGCAACTCTCTGCATTAACCTTAGAGTCTACATTGCTTGTGGAGATACAGTGAAAGCAAAGCGAAGATCCGGACATCCAGAAGATCAAGCAGGGGATACAGAAAGAAGACAACTCAGAGTTTAGAGTAACAAATAGCGGAATTCTTTATCAGGGGAGTCGCATTTGCGTGCCCAATGATGAAGAACTAAGGAAGAAGATCTTAGAGGAAGCTCACAGTACACCATATTCCGTGCATCTTGGTTCTTCCAAGATGTACCAAGATGTGAAACACAGGTTTTGGTGGTCAGGACTCAAAAGAGATGTAGCTAAGTATGTCAGTACCTGCTTGACATGCCAGAGAGTCAAAGCAGAACACCGGAGACCAGGAGGAGTTCTTCAGCCTCTTCCAATACCAGAGTGGAAGTGGGAAGACATATCCATGGACTTCATAATAGGTCTTCCAAGAACTACAAACGGATATGACGCAATATGGATAGTAGTGGACAGATTGACTAAGTCAGCCCATTTCCTAGCCATCAAGGTGTACCACTCTATAGAGCAGTTGGCCTAGCTATATGTTAAAGAGGTAGTCAGACTTCATGGAGTTCCTAAATCTATCATTTTTGATAGAGATGAGCGCTTCACTTCACACTTTTGGAAGTGCGTTCAGAATGCACTAGGCACCTAACTCAAGTTCAGCACAACTTTCCATCCACAGACTGATGGACAGACAGAGCGAGTGAATCAGATTTTAGAAGATATGCTCAGAGCTTGTGCGCTAGATTTCAAAGGAAGTTGGTGCAAGTATTTGTGCTTAACTGAATTCGCCTACAACAATAGCTATCAGGCCACCATCAAGATGGCACCTTATGAAGCACTATATGGCAGGAAATGTCGATCACCCATATGCCGACAAGAAGCGGGAGAGAGAAAAGAGATGGAAGCAGAGTTGGGCATTCAGACAGAGTTGATAGATGAGACTACTCAGGCGATCCAGAAAATCGACAGAGAATTGAGACGCCCAGAGTAGCAGAAGAGTTATGCCGACACACGTCGTAGGCCACCGAAATTCCAAGTAGGAGATTCAGTTTTCCTCAAGGTCGCTCCTATGAAGGGAGTGATGAGATTTGGCAAGAAGGGCAAATTAAGTCCTCGCTATGTAGGACCTTACCAGATCATAGAGAGGATTGGGAAAGTAGCTTACAAGTTGGACATGCCACAAGACATGTCAGCAATATACAAAGTATTTCATGTGTCCATGCTAAAGAAGTGTCTCTATGACCCGAGCCAAGTGATTCACCTCGGTCAGTGCAGATCCAAGAGGATCTTAGTTATGAGCAGACCTACACAGATAGTGGACAGAGCGGTTAAGAGATTAAGAAATAAAGAAGTACCACTAGTGAAGGTCATCCGGCGGAACCAGAAGCACGAGGAAGTCACTTGGGAGCGGGAGGACAGTATGAGACAGAAGTATCCAGAGCTATTCTAAGTTCGAGTCACCTTTTTAATTAAGTTATGAGGATTGTAACGACCCAATTTTCCCTATTTCAAGTTCTAAAGTCCATAAAAATATTTGGAAATGCTTTTAAAATATTCTAGAGATTTTAGAAATTTTTAGAGTATTTTATGCAATTTTGGAGGTCGTTTAGTATGTTTACAAAAGAAAGAAATTCGACAAAAACCGTTGAAGGCAAGGCTCGAACCCGTGACCTCGGGTCGAACTCGATCTAACTGGACGCAATCGACCAGCTGAGCTACGCGGGTTTTGTTAACCCAATATGGAGAGAAATAGATTTAAGTTATAGAAAAGGGCAGAAATAAACCTAGGTTTTAAAGGGTTAATTTTCTTCCCAAGCCCTAATTTCTATTCCTTCTCCTCTTCGGGTGCGTCGGCGTCGCTGGTCTCGGGCGAAACGCAGCAACTTTGGAGCTTCTCTCCGGCGGCCGACGAAGGCTTCTTCCGGTGAACCTTGCGGATCCGAGTTCCTCCCGTCGAAGAGAGCCCGCAAACACAGAAGAAGCGCCGAGATTTGAGCTCATCCGAACCCTAGACCCCCTTCCTCTTCTCGGTTGTAAGTCCTAGCAATCAAGGGTAAGTACTACTCACCTGCGGTAGGAGTTGCTCCGAACTTTTGATTTCGTTCCTTGCTTCTGGATCTTGCTGTGCCGAGTAGAAGAGCATGTTAGGGCAATAGATTTTCGGATTTTTATGCTAGGCTTTCCTTTTCAATCAACTAGGGTTGTTGTGTTGAAATTTCCTATGCGAGTTTCCTTGTAGAAGTTACTGTGCCGAATTTACCATGCTAAGTGCTGTGCCGAGGGTTTCTTGCTTGAGTTGCTGTTGAACAAGACTATAAGCTAGGGTTTTCCCTTTTATTCCTTACCTTCTGTAGCATAACTATTGAGCATGATAGGTTATGGTTCGAGTTTAATTGTATAGAGGAAGTTTAGCTCTTGATTGTAGTATCCGTGTATGTCCACCTGCTGCCATAAATTCCAGCAAGTTCATTTTCTTGTTTTGGCCGAGCAAATGGGCATAAACAGCCCTTAGTTAATAGTAGGTAGTTCTGAGTTTTGTTTGCTACCTCCATGAACATGAACAGCCCTGCACGGTTAGTTTCCCTTGCCACTAAATGAGCATGCACAACTTAGTATACTAGTAAGTTTGGATAGATTATTTGTTACTGTTTTAAGGGCAAGAATAACCTTGTTATAACAGTTCAAAGTTAGTTCATTTTGCCCTATTTTACAGCATGGTTAGTAAGCTTAAAGTTGCTTTCTTAGCTCTATTTTATAGCATGATTAGTAAGCTTAAAGTTGCTTTCTTAGCTCTATTCTATAGCATGATTAGTAAGCTTAAAGTTGCTTTCTTTGCTCTATTTTATAGCATGGTTAGTAAGCTTAAAGTTGCTTTCTTTGCTCTATTTTATAGCATGATTAGTAAGCTTAAAGTTGCTTTCTTAGCTCTATTTTATAGGATGATTAGTAAGATTAGATTAGCTTTCTTTGCTCTTATCACAGCATGTTTTAAAAGTTCAAACTAGCTCTCTTTTGCTCTATTCTATAGCATGATTAGTAAGATCAAATTAGTCTTCCTTTGTAAGATTAGATTAGCTTTCTTTGCTCTTATCATAGCATGTTTTAAAAGTTCAAACTAGCTCTCTTTTGCTCTATTCTATAGCATGATTAGTAAGTTCAGATGTGCATTCTTTTCCTTTGTTTTACAGCATGTTTAGAAAGATCAGATTTTGCTTTTCTGTTGCTTTGTTTTATAACATGCTTAGAGAGAGTTTAGATTTGTTTCCCTTGTATTGTTTTTATAGCATGCTTAGTTAATTGTAATCCTACATTTGTTAGGTATATCTAAAGGATTCCAATAAACTCTAATAAAGGATTATGAGAAAACTGAGTAAAAAGAAAAAGACCAAGGTCTAGTTAAAAGAGATAACAAGTAAATTAAAGTAAGAGGCCAGTACCCGACTTCCAAGGTTGTCGTTAAATAAATCCAGGTGACCAATGCCAAGGTCTTGGCCCTGGTAAGACCAAGGTCTTTACCTCATAGGACTAGAGGCTCGCTACCTCAGTCACTATTAGAGAGCGCGCAAAACAAAGATGGTACTAAGCCTGGGCCCAAAGAAGAAAAGAAAAGAAAAGAAGAACAAGAAGAAGAAAGTGAAAGAGAAATTAAAAGATTAATTTCTAGTATAAGTAAAGCAAGAAGAAAAGAAGAAGAAGGTAAAAGAGAAATTAAAAGATTAATTTCTGGTATAAAGATATAAGAAAATGAAACAAGTTTTATGCTTAGAATCAATAAAAGTTTAGTTCTTTAATTCTAAGCTTACAGTAGTTGTTTCATTACTTTCCTGTCAGTTAGTGAGCATGTTTAGTATTCAGTTTTATTTCTGTATACCATGAGTACATGCAGCTTTGCTTTTAGCATTTCAGTTTTAGTATTGTTGCATTCTTTTTATGCACTTCGATGTTTTTGTGAGATAGATTAGTACTTACTAAGCGTTTTCGCTTATAGATCTTTTTTTTTTTTTCCTCCTACCGCAGATAAAGAAAAAGCTAAAATATGAAAGGAAGGCGACAGGATGGTGGTGGTGATGAAGGTGTGTGATGTCTGGACTGTGGAGAGATCCAGAAGTAGCTGGCAAAATTGTCTAGACTTTCTTTTAGTCCTCTGTTAATGTTGTATTACATTTGGGATTGTAGTTGAGTTTATTTCCGCATGTCTAGCTAGTCTCTTTTATTATTTGTGGAGTGCTGTAGTCATTGCTATTGCTAGAGTAGTTTCTTTGTTTTTATTGTGATTTTTATTACTGTGTGGTTGTGGAAAATATGTTCCAGCCGTCTGTGGCTACGTATACTATGTTTGTATTATAGATTTGGTCACCGGTACAGGGGAGACTCTGCCGAAATTTTTTGGTAGGGTTTCCATGTGATATTTAATCATACCGGTTAAGTAGAGTTAGTAGTTAAGTAACGGTCATCTTTAGAGAGTAGTAGTAGTAAGAAGGGTGGTCGTTACAGTTGGTATCAGAGCAGTTTTCATTCTCCAGCATCACACACACATCAGCATCATCCTTGCCGTCTCCAAGTAAGAAAGTATTTAAATCCTTTCTTTATTCTGCTTTCCTTATTATTAACTGCAGTATAGAGTATTTGTTTTTTTTGAGTACTAAAGTAAGATAGAAGATTTAGTTTCCCTTTCTTTATTCATATTTATGTATGTTTAGAAAGGATAGAGAAATGTTTAGAAGTACCTACTCATAGGTGTTGAAAGTCAAGAATCATGTATAAGTAAGATATATCTAGAAAGTATAGTGATAATTTTAAGTTTTCTTTTCCTCTGCCTGACTTGATGTCAAGAAGAGGACGTCCTCGTACCGCTGGTACTGAGAACCAAGATCAGGAGAACGAAGAGCTTAGATCAACTGAGCCCAATCTCTCTGAAGTTGTTGCCTAACTCAAGAGACAAGTAGCGAGCAGCAGCAAGTGATTGCCAATCTAATGGCCAATCAGAAGCCAGCTCCTCCCCACTCCCCTAACCATTAATGTGGAGACCCCAGTGGTGACTGAAGTCCCATCAGTTGCCCTGGAAGTCGCCACGACACCTAGAAGACAAGAAGCATATCTCATCCAGTGGCTGAAGCTGAAACCAGAAAGCTTGGGATGCCCAGGCTTGGTTTAAAACACTAGAGAGCACTATGGAGCTTCTTGACTGGCCAGAAGTCGAGAAGGTCAAGTGCGCCTCTTTCTGCCTGTCTGGAGATGCTCGTATGTGGTGGGAGAGGATAAAGACCAAGAGAGCAGCCGATCAGATGAGCTGGGCAGATTTTCAGTTAGAGTTCTATGAAGAGTTCTATCACCAACAAGCACTATGAGGAGTTTATAGAGTTCAAGTCAGCCAAGATAGAAGACAAGACAATAGGGAGCCCGGAGCCCCAGGCAAGTAAGTGCAGAAGAACAGAAAGAAGGTAAGAAAGAGGGGGTTTGGGTGGTCTGTGAATATCCCGAGGTATTCCCAACAGATCTACCTGGACTACCTCCCAATAAATGGGTAGATTTGAGATTGAATTGGTTCCTAGAACCGGTCCAATTTCAAAAGCTCCTTATCGCATGTCTCCAGCAGAGCTGAAGGAGTTACAAGAACAACTACAGCGGTTACTTGACAAAGGCTTCATTCGCCCCAGTCACTTACCTTGGGGAGTTCCTGTGTTGTTCGTTAAGAAGAAAGACGGATCTGTGCTAATGTGCATAGATTTCAGAACGCTGAGCAAAGTAGCAGTTAAGACAAGTACCCCCTTCCCAGGATCGATGACTTATTTGATCAGTAAAGAGGAGCAACAGTGTTCTCAAAGATAGACCTACGCTCTGGGTACCATCAGCTGAAGGTGAAAGAAAGAGATATACCCAGAACGGCGTTCAGGACCAGATACGAGCACTACGAGTTTGTAGTCATGCCTTTTGGAGTGATTAATGCACCTGCGGTCTTCATGGACTTAATGAACAGGGTGTTCAGAGAATATCTTGACAAATTTGTCATCGTATTCATCGACGACATTCTGGTCCATTCAAGGACCCCAGAGGAGCATGACACGCACTTGAGGATAGTACTACAGACCCTTCAGCAAAAGTAGCTTTATGCTAAATTCTCAAAGTGCGAGTTCTGGTTAGATCAAGTGACATTTCTAGGTCACATAATTTCTAAAAAAGGTATTCAAGTGGACCCAACCAAAATAGAGGCGGTCAACAACTGGCATAGACCCAAGAACGCCAGGGAGATCAGAAGCTTCCTTGGTTTAGCTGGGTACTACAGGAAGTTCGTGGATGACTTTTCCCGGATAGCCTCTCCACTAACAGTCCTCACCAGAAAGAACAAGAGATTCGAATGGTCAGATAAATGTGAGCAGAGTTTCCAAGAGCTAAAGAAGAGATTGATCAGTGCTCCCATTCTGACTGTTCCACAGAGCGACAAGAGTTTCGACATCTACAGTGATGCTTCCAAGATGGGCTTAGGAGTTGTCCTCATGCAAGAAGGAAAAGTCATAGCTTATGCTTCCAGACAACTCAAAGAATTATGAGAAGAACTACCCTACTCATGATCTTGAGCTGGCAGCTGTGGTTTTTGCACTTAAACTCTGGCGACATTATTTGTATGGAGTTCAGTGTAGAATCTTCACAGATCATCAGAGTCTTAAGTACTTCTTCACTCAGAAGGACTTAAACATGAGACAGCGCAGGTGGCTGGAGTTGGTCAAAGATTACGACTGTGAAATCCTCTACCACCCAGGTAAAGCTAACAAAGTGGCTGATGCACTAAGCAGAAAATCCAGTGCATCCCTGATGTCTTTGTCATCATTAGCACTGCCACTGCAGAAGGAGTTGTCAGAATTTGGACTTGAAATTATTGAAGGGCAACTCTCTGCATTAACCTTAGAGTCTACATTGCTTGTGGAGATACAGTGAAAGCAAAGCGAAGATCCGGACATCCAGAAGATCAAGCAGGGGATACAGAAAGAAGACAACTCAGAGTTTAGAGTAACAAATAGCGGAATTCTTTATCAGGGGAGTCGCATTTGCGTGCCCAATGATGAAGAACTAAGGAAGAAGATCTTAGAGGAAGCTCACAGTACACCATATTCCGTGCATCTTGGTTCTTCCAAGATGTACCAAGATGTGAAACACAGGTTTTGGTGGTCAGGACTCAAAAGAGATGTAGCTAAGTATGTCAGTACCTGCTTGACATGCCAGAGAGTCAAAGCAGAACACCGGAGACCAGGAGGAGTTCTTCAGCCTCTTCCAATACCAGAGTGGAAGTGGGAAGACATATCCATGGACTTCATAATAGGTCTTCCAAGAACTACAAACGGATATGACGCAATATGGATAGTAGTGGACAGATTGACTAAGTCAGCCCATTTCCTAGCCATCAAGGTGTACCACTCTATAGAGCAGTTGGCCTAGCTATATGTTAAAGAGGTAGTCAGACTTCATGGAGTTCCTAAATCTATCATTTTTGATAGAGATGAGCGCTTCACTTCACACTTTTGGAAGTGCGTTCAGAATGCACTAGGCACCTAACTCAAGTTCAGCACAACTTTCCATCCACAGACTGATGGACAGACAGAGCGAGTGAATCAGATTTTAGAAGATATGCTCAGAGCTTGTGCGCTAGATTTCAAAGGAAGTTGGTGCAAGTATTTGTGCTTAGCTGAATTCGCTTACAATAATAGCTATCAGGCCACCATCAAGATGACACCTTATGAAGCACTATATGGCAGGAAATGTCGATCACCCATATGCTGACAAGAAGCAGGAGAGAGAAAAGAGATGGAAGCAGAGTTGGGCATTCAGACAGAGTTGATAGATGAGACTACTCAGGCGATCCAGAAAATCAGACAGAGAATTGAGACTGCCCAGAGCAGACAGAAGAGTTATGCTGACACACGTCGTAGGCCACTGAAATTCCAAGTAGGAGATTCAGTTTTCCTCAAGGTCGCTCCTATGAAGGGAGTGATGAGATTTGGCAAGAAGGGCAAATTAAGTCCTCGCTATGTAGGACCTTACCTGATCATAGAGAGGATTGGGAAAGTAGCTTACAAGTTGGACATGCCACAAGACATGTCAGCAATATACAAAGTATTTCATGTCTCCATGCTAAAGAAGTGTCTCTATGACCCGAGCCAAGTGATTCAGCCTCAGTCAGTGCAGATCCAAGAGGATCTTAGTTATGAGAGCAGACCTACACAGATAGTGGACAGAGCAGTTAAGAGATTAAGAAATAAAGAAGTACCACTAGTGAAGGTCATCTGGCAGAACCAGAAGCACGAGGAAGTCACTTGGGAGCGGGAGGACAGTATGAGACAGAAGTATCCAGAGCTATTCTAAGTTCGAGGACGAACTTTTTATAAGGTATGAGGGATTGTAACGACCCAATTTTCCCTATTTCAAGTTCTAAAAGTCCATAAAAATATTTGGAAATGCTTTTAAAATATTCTAGAGATTTTTAGAAATTTTTAGAGTATTTTTATGCAATTTTTGGAGGTCGTTTAGTATGTTTACAAAAAGAAAGAAATTCTGACAAAAACCGTTGAAGGCAAGGCTCGAACCCGTGACCTCGGGTCGAACTCGATCTAACTGGACGCAGTCGACCAGCTGAGCTACGCGGGTTTTGTTAACCCAATATGGAGAGAAATAGATTTAAGTTATAGAAAAGGGCAGAAATAAACCTAGGTTTTAAAGGGTTAATTTTCTTCCCAAGCCCTAATTTCTATTCCTTCTCCTCTTCGGGTGCGTCGGCGTCGCTGGTCTCGGGCGAAACGCAGCAACTTTGGAGCTTCTCTCCGGCGGCCGACGAAGGCTTCTTCCGGTGAACCTTGCGGATCCGAGTTCCTCCCGTCGAAGAGAGCCCGCAAACACAGAAGAAGCGCCGAGATTTGAGCTCATCCGAACCCTAGACCCCCTTCCTCTTCTCGGTTGTAAGTCCTAGCAATCAAGGGTAAGTACTACTCACCTGCGGTAGGAGTTGCTCCGAACTTTGGATTTCGTTCCTTGCTTCTGGATCTTGCTGTGCCGAGTAGAAGAGCATGTTAGGGCAATAGATTTTCGGATTTTTATGCTAGGCTTTCCTTTTCAATCAACTAGGGTTGTTGTGTTGAAATTTCCTATGCGAGTTTCCTTGTAGAAGTTACTGTGCCGAATTTACCATGCTAAGTGCTGTGCCGAGGGTTTCTTGCTTGAGTTGCTGTTGAACAAGACTATAAGCTAGGGTTTTCCCTTTTATTCCTTACCTTCTGTAGCATAACTATTGAGCATGATAGGTTATGGTTCGAGTTTAATTGTATAGAGGAAGTTTAGCTCTTGATTGTAGTATCCGTGTATGTCCACCTGCTGCCATAAATTCCAGCAAGTTCATTTTCTTGTTTTGGCCGAGCAAATGGGCATAAATAGCCCTTAGTTAATAGTAGGTAGTTCTGAGTTTTGTTTGCTACCTCCATGAACATGAACAGCCCTGCACGGTTAGTTTCCCTTGCCACTAAATGAGCATGCACAACTTAGTATACTAGTAAGTTTGGATAGATTATTTGTTACTGTTTTAAGGGCAAGAATAACCTTGTTATAACAGTTCAAAGTTAGTTCATTTTGCCCTATTTTACAGCATGGTTAGTAAGCTTAAAGTTGCTTTCTTAGCTCTATTTTATAGCATGATTAGTAAGCTTAAAGTTGCTTTCTTAGCTCTATTCTATAGCATGATTAGTAAGCTTAAAGTTGCTTTCTTTGCTCTATTTTATAGCATGGTTAGTAAGCTTAAAGTTGCTTTCTTTGCTCTATTTTATAGCATGATTAGTAAGATTAAAGTTGCTTTCTTAGCTCTATTTTATAGGATGATTAGTAAGATTAGATTAGCTTTCTTTGCTCTTATCACAGCATGTTTTAAAAGTTCAAACTAGCTCTCTTTTGCTCTATTCTATAGCATGATTAGTAAGATCAAATTAGTCTTCCTTTGTAAGATTAGATTAGCTTTCTTTGCTCTTATCATAGCATGTTTTAAAAGTTCAAACTAGCTCTCTTTTGCTCTATTCTATAGCATGATTAGTAAGTTCAGATGTGCTTTCTTTTCCTTTGTTTTATAGCATGTTTAGAAAGATCAGATTTTGCTTTTCTGTTGCTTTGTTTTATAACATGCTTAGAGAGAGTTTAGATTTGTTTCCCTTGTATTGTTTTTATAGCATGCTTAGTTAATTGTAATCCTACATTTGTTAGGTATATCTAAAGGATTCCAATAAACTCTAATAAAGGATTATGAGAAAACTGAGTAAAAAGAAAAAGACCAAGGTCTAGTTAAAAGAGATAACAAGTAAATTAAAGTAAGAGGCTAGTACCCGACTTCCAAGGTTGTCGTTAAATAAATCCAGGTGACCAATTCCAAGGTCTTGGCCCTGGTAAGACCAAGGTCTTTACCTCATAGGACTAGAGGCTCGCTACCTCAGTCACTATTAGATAGCGCGCAAAACAAAGATGGTACTAAGCCTGGGCCCAAAGAAGAAAAGAAAAGAAAAGAAGAACAAGAAGAAGAAAGTGAAAGAGAAATTAAAAGATTAATTTCTAGTATAAGTAAAGCAAGAAGAAAAGAAGAAGAAGGTAAAAGAGAAATTAAAAGATTAATTTCTGGTATAAAGATATAAGAAAATGAAACAAGTTTTATGCTTAGAATCAATAAAAGTTTAGTTCTTTAATTCTAAGCTTACAGTAGTTGTTTCATTACTTTCCTGTCAGTTAGTGAGCATGTTTAGTATTCAGTTTTATTTCTGTATACCATGAGTACATGCAGCTTTGCTTTAGCATTTCAGTTTTAGTATTGTTGCATTCTTTTTCTGCACTTCGAGTTTTTGTGAGATAGATTAGTACTTACTAAGCGTTTTCGCTTATAGATCTTTTTTTTCCTTTCATCCTACTGCAGATAAAGGAAAAGCTAAGATATGAAAGGGAGGCGACAGGATGGTGGTGGTGATGAAGGTGTGTGATGTCTGGACTGTGGAGAGATCCAGAAGTAGCTGGCAAAATTGTCTAGACTTTCTTTTAGTCCTCTGTTAATGTTGTATTACATTTGGGATTGTAGTTGAGTTTATTTCCGCATGTCTAGCTAGTCTCTTTTATTATTTGTGGAGTGCTGTAGTCATTGCTATTGCTAGAGTAGTTTCTTTGTTTTTATTGTGATTTTTATTACTGTGTGGTTGTGGAAAATATGTTCCAGCCGTCTGTGGCTACGTATACTATGTTTGTATTATAGATTTGGTCACCGGTACAGGGGAGACTCTGCCGAAATTTTTCGGTAGGGTTTCCATGTGATATTTAATCATACCGGTTAAGTAGAGTTAGTAGTTAAGTAACGGTCATCTTTAGAGAGTAGTAGTAGTAAGAAGGGTGGTCTGTTACACTAGTTTATAGCATATCAATTATTGAATTAATTATAGGAGGTTGTCGACATATATAGAGAGCATTATTCTTAATTATTCCTAGTTAAGTATTAATATATAAGGCCAATATTAATATGCTAAGACTAACATATAGGTCAATTGATGACTTATTCTCACAAGATATGGATATAAGATATCAAGTTGACACATGAGTATATATTAGAAATCTATACTGAATTGACTCATTGTGAGAAGTTTCATGGATCGTTATATGAGTGTCATAAATATTCTCATAGTGACTATTAGTATAGATAGTCCTTATATCTAAAGTTACTATGGTTCCCTACATATGGAGTTGTGTACTTTTATATCGACAAACATTACCTATAAAAAGGTGGACTATAAAGTTGTTCACTGGTATACAATAAGCTATGCATAGGGATGTGAGTAATGTAGATGAGATTTGTCCTTTCCATATAACGAAAGACATATCTGTGGGCCTCTTGATTGAGTAGGACTACTAAAATGCATAACCATACTCAAATAGTCAATATTAGATATTAAACTTATTTGGTTAAGTGAGTCTATTTAAAGATCAAAAAACACATAAATTGATTAGAGGATGACACAGTTTATGTCTCGTAGATCAATGTAGATATCAAGGATAAAAAGATTGAGCAATCAAGATCATGGTCAAGGATAGGTTAGGTTATATCTCAATATTTTCATCACTTGGGTAGCATTGATGCATTGCTAGATGTCACTCATTGCTTGTGTATCTAAAATAGTTTTAGAAACACTACCAATGTTATGAGAAACTAATAGGTCACACACAAAGAGCTTGTTGATTTGGAGATTGATTTTTTTTTTTTTTTTTGCTTTGAACCTTAAGCATATTGGATTAATAAGTTAATCTAATTGGGTTTTGGACATATTGGATTAATTAGTTAATCCTTTTAAGAACCCAACTATAGAGCACGCTAAGAGTTCTTGTTGAAGATGAAGAGTTCTTGTTGAAGATGAAGAGTTAGCAAGAAGGTGAAGGGTTAGCTTCTTCTTCCTTACCACATTAAATACCCATCACTAGCAAGAACCCATTAGAAAAAAGAAAAGAGTTCTTTTTCTTCTTCACCTTTTGCCACCTTAAATAGCCATCTCTAGCAAGAAGGTGTGGTGGTGTGAGACTCTCTTATTCTGGAATTCATGAGACGAAGGAAGGGATATGTTCATGTGGATACCGTAGAGGTGTGGACATTCTAATCGTGCTAAGATCAACCGAACTAGAAGTCTTCTGAGGGTTGTTCATGCATCAAAGGTAACAATTCTATTTGCTAGTGTATTTGCAAGAATAATTTTGCAATCACATAGATCCCCGGAGGGATCAATCTTCGTTGTGTTTTTAATTTATTTATTGCTATAAATCTCTATAATGGTATCAGAGTCATTTGTGAATGCATTCTACATCTTCTTTTATATTTGATATAAACGAATGGACATGTGTTTATTATGATTTGCTCAAAATGATTTATAGGTGGTTCTGACGGGTGTTGTTTTTTATTTATCTGGAATGAAATAGTTTGTGTTAATCAATAGTGATTGTGGTATCTTCAAGTTAAATATGAAGGCGTGCTATAATCCGATTTCATTTGGTGAATCATAAATCCTATGACCCCGTATGGTTTCACCATATAAATCGTTAATCAGAATCATAATAAAATGGTGTTATAGATTTGTTACATGTGATATTTGCTATGGTTCATGGTTATGGCCTATTATCCAATTTTATTAGATTATGTGTATTATTGTAAATTCATAATATAGCCTATGTGCATGCCTTTTAACTTCACACTTTAAGTTGTAAAAGGATTTCTCTTCTCAACAAACTCTCCTCGAATGTAACTCAAGGCTTTATTTTGTAATGTATAAATTAGAATAATTCTAATATAATACTAAACGACGATTGAAAAGAAGGAGGCCAACAACATATCACAATCAAAGAAGCACTTAGAGAAGATGTAATCTCCTAGGTTGGCTTATCGATCCTCTCATTGGCTTGAGAATATCATAGTAGATGGGTCATAACCATGTCACATTTTTTGCTTATTTTGTATATATGTTGATGTATGTCATGCTTGAATATGATGCATATATAATTAGCAGTTTTACCATAGTTAGGTCAATTTAATATACCTACGAAAGTTTGATACTCACTACTACCTTGATCAATTATAGACATGTTTGTCAAAATAAAATGACTTAATTTATCTTAGTAGAGTGTAACAGGATAATTATGATGTCTAACTATTAAACTTTGGGTGTGACTTAAAAGGCATATGGTCATTCGATGAGCAACAGAACAAATAATCTTATTTACCTAACTATCCAAGAGTTGCATACGATGTAATTAGTAAATGTTACCTATCTAATATATCTAAGTCTTGAGTGATTAATCAAAGCTAACTCAAGATGAAGTACAATATGGATCTTGTCCCACTTGAATGTTATTGTTATTGGGGGTTGGAGCTAGTAGTGTGGGTAGACTATGGTTGCTCACATCTACGACTTGCTCCTACTAAGCTTTATATTTTAGTGGGAGAATCATTTAATTAAATGCCTAATTAAGTGATTTAAATATGATACTTGTTTCTGTATTTTTTTAGATCACTATGTAAACACACACATCTAATACCCTCTCACTGTGATCTATCCTTGATAAGGACAGGCTCAATAGAACTAATTTTTTGGACTGGTATAGAAACTTAAGAATTATTCTCAAGCAAGAGAGAAAACTATACATCATAGAGCAACCTATTCCTAAACTACCCGCCTCTAATACTACTCGTGCTAATGAGGATGCTCATAAGAAGCATAAGGATGATACTTTGGATGTGTCATGCCTTATGCTTACTACCATGAACTCTAAGCTCTAGAAGTAACATGAGAATATGAATGCTTATGATATGATTGAACATCTTAGACAACTATATCAGTGGCAGGCAAGACACTAGAGATTTGAGATATTTAAGGCTTTATTTCAATGAAAGATACACGGAGGTCTTGTAGGAACTCAACTACTAAAAATGATTAGGTACGTTAAGAACCTTGAGAGATTGGGATTTCCATTGAGCAAAGAATTGACCATTGACCTTATTCAGCAATCATTGCTAGAAAGCTATAGTTAATTTGTCGTGAACTATAACATGAATGAAATTGATAAACTGTTACTTGAGATGTTAAGCATGTTGAGAATTGTTAAACTAAATCTTAAGAAGATAAAGCCTAGTACCATTTTGATTGTGCAAAAGGGTAAAAGCAAATGGAAGCTCAAAGTTAAGGGTAATCCCCAAGCCAAAGGCAAGACCAAGTCTCATGCATTGAAATCTAAAGGTAGAGTGGCTAAGGAAGGAACCTGCTATTGACATTCAATCAAAGTCACACATTGAAAAGATTTAGGAAAGATCATAGGGTTAAAAGGATGTAGGATATCTTCATTGGCATGAGGTCTTTTGGGAAGAGCCCAAGATCAAATCCATAAGGGTCTAGGCTCAAAGTGAACAATATCATGACATTGTGGAGATATGTGAGCATTCTTCGATCCCAACAAATGGTATCAGAGACAGGGTCTAGACCAGATGCAATGTAGGGTGACCTTGAATGAAGTTGAGGGTAGACCCGGAGTAGGTCAAGATGACTGATGCTTGCGGGAAGGCCTAGAGTAGGTCAGGGTGATCGGATACTCGCAAGGAGGGCTGAAGTAGATTAAGGTGACTGAATGCTCATGGGGAGGCTCAGAGTAGGTCAAGGTGACCGGGTACGGATGCTTGCGGAGAACCCTAGAGCAGGTCAAGGTGACCAGATGCTCGCGGGGAGCCCCAGATCATGAGACTAATTGTGGTCATTCGTTTAAGAGGGGGATTGTTGGGGTTCAATCAAAACCCCCATATTGGAAATATTTGGGAAGATCATGGGGTTAAAAGGATGCAGGATATCTCCATTGGCATGAGACCTTTTGGGAAGAGCCCAAGAGCAAAGTCATGAGGGCCTAGGCTCAAAGTGGACAATATCATGTCATTGTGGAGATATGTGAACATCCTTCTGTCCCAACACCTGCTTCCACTATAGTGAGACCAGACATTGGAAGAGGAACTATAAGTTGTACTTGGAGGAAGTAAAAAAGAAAAGGAGTGAGACTTCTGTCTCAGCTATATATCTTATAGAAGTCAATCTATCCACTTTTTTCTTCATGGGGATTAGATATCGGTTATGCATCTCGCATTTTAACTAATTGTTGGGTTTTTCGGGCCGCGAAAACCGCTTTTTCGCGTCGCGGAAACCCCGAAACTCCCTAACCAACGGATCTGTACGAAGAGTATAGAACAAAACTTTTACATGTACGAGTTTCTTACTTAGATCTACTCTTAGATCTATATGTTTAGAAAATTACCCTTGATGGGTGCCCTTTTCGAATCCCGCTCGTCCAAGGAAGTTCTGGATCTCAAGATTATCAACGTAGACAATCCTCAAGAAGTATCTACACGAACAAGATGTGTTCTCTAACACACAAGGATGAAGAAGAGAACACCACAAGTGTGCTAGCACTTCTTGATGCTCTCGGATGGGATTGGAAGAAGAAGAAAAGAAAAGAAGAGAACACACTCCTCTAAAAAATCTCTATGTGACTTTCACTAACCTTTCTTCTTGGATTAGACTCACTCTCCTTTCTTCTCCCTTGCTTGAAACCCACGACCAAGAGAAGAGAAGGAGCAAAAAAAAGAGAGATTGAGGAAGAAGATGATGTGAATGTGAGTGAATGAAAAATTCATTCTCATTCAAAACCAAAAAGGTAACCCCCATTCTCATTAAATGTGGCCATTAAAGAGAATAGATTTGTAACCCCCATGAGGTGGCACACTTTGATGATGTGGCACATCATCATTAGTCCTCCTAATGCCAAATCACTAATGATGTGGCAAATAGTCAAGTCAAACTTGACTCTTCCTCTTCCTCTCAAGTCAAGTCAAACTTGACTTAATCTCTCTCATGGTTGATCTAATCCAACCATTTAATTCAAGCCAATTTAATATAATGAATCTAATTCATTTAATTAAATTGATTCAATGAGTTATAATCTAAATTAGACTCATTGAACACATGAATCAATTTGAGTCCAACTCAATTAGCCCAATTAGGATTACTCTTAATCCAATTTGATTCATCACATGAATCTAATCCTCTTGGTTCATCATATGAACCTAATCTCCATCCACTTGTTCTTTGCGTGTGACCCAATAGGTTCTTGTAACATTGGGAATGCCCCTAAATCCATTTAGGACCATAAGTAATGAGCGGTATCTAGCAATACATCATTACTACCCAAGTTTCAAGAATGTTGAGATCCAACATCACCTTGTGACTACTAATTGTGACTCCTCACAATATATGACAAGTGTCATTCTATCCTAGACATCTAGATTGATTAATGTGAGGCATAGACCGTGTCATCCTCTAATCAATCTAAATCTTGAACTCCAAGTAGACTCAATAAATCAAATGAGCTCAATATCTCATATTGACTCATTTGGGCATGGTCATGCACTTCGTGGTGTCACTCTATCAAGAATATCGATGTCTCTCCCGTCATATAGGATGGATAGATCCCATCTACATCACTCACATTCCTTCGCATAATTTGTTACATACCGAGTAATCGCCTTTATAGTCCACCCAGTTACGGGTGACGTTTGACGAAACCAAAGTACATAACTCCTTATGTAGGGAACTATGGTGACTTCAGGTCTAAGGACTAGTAGTCATACTAATAGCCATATGAGAATGTATATGACACTCATATAATGATTCATGATACTTTCTCATGGCGGGTCATTCAGTATACATTCTCTAATGTATACCCATGTGTCAACTTGATATCTCTATATCCATGACTTGTGAGATCAAGTCATCGAGTTGACCTACATGCTAGTCTTATTGCATTAACATTGTCCCTGAATGTTAATACTCGACTATGAATGATTAAGAGTAGTGTTCCCTATATCATCTCACTATCGATTCAACCAATCGATTGATATAGGTAAGAACCTTCTACTCAAGGATACTATTAAACTTAGTTTATTTGGCACCAATATAAGTAAGTATAATAACCAAAACAAATGCCTTTATTTATTTAAGAATATGATACAACAAGTCCATAATACAATCATCAAATGATTGGCTCTAGGGCTCTAACTAACAATTTCCCACTAGCACTAGTGTCAATCAGTGTAGGCTCTAAGCCCCAATGACCTAGTGTGACCATCATGCTTCCTCTGTGCCAAAGCCTTGGTCAAGGGATCTGTGATGTTAGCCTCTATGGGTACTCTGCAAATCTTCACATCTCCTCTCTCGATAATCTCTCGAATGAGATGGAAGCGTCGTAGTATGTGTTTGGTTCGCTGGTGTGAGCGAGGTTCCTTCGCCTGTGCTATAGCTCCATTGTTGTCACAATAGAGCTTAATAGGGTCAGCAATGCTAGGAACCACTCCAAGTTCAGTGACGAACTTGCGAATCCAAACTGTCTCCTTTGCTGCCTCTGATGCAGCAATATAATCGGCCTCTGTCGTAGAATCAGCTACTGTGTCCTGCTTCGAACTCTTCCAGCTCACAGCACCACCATTTATGCAAAACACGAACCCTGACTGCGATCGATAATCATCCTGGTCGGTCTGGAAGCTAGCATCACTGTAACCCTTTACAGCTAGCTCATCATTGCCTCCATATATCAAGAAATATTCTTTAGTCCTTCTTAAGTACTTAAGAATATTATTGACCGTTATCCAGTGACTTTCACCTGGATCTGACTAGTATCTGCTCGTCATGCTCAAAGCATACGAGACATCAGGTCGTGTACATAGCATGGCGTACATGATAGATCCTATGGCTGAGGCATAAGGGATCTGATCCATGCGGTCTCTCTCCTCTCTAGAAGAGGGACCTTGAGTCTTCGAAAGACTCACGCCATGTGACATCGGCAGAAACCCCTTCTTGGAGTTCTGCATGGCAAACCGAAGGAGTACCTTGTCAATGTATGTACTCTGACTTAGGCCAAGCAATCTCTTAGATCTATCTCTATAGATCTGTATCCCTAGAATACGGGATGCCTCACCTAAGTCCTTCATTGAGAAACATGTCCCTAACCAAGTCTTGACAAACTGTAGCAAAGGGATGTCTTTCCCAATGAGTAGTATGTCATCCACATACAATATGAGGAAGATAACTATGTCCCCTACAACCTTCTTGTAGACACAAGGTTCATCTTCGTTCTTGATGAAACCAAACTGTTTGATTGCATCATCGAATTGAAGATTCCAGCTCCGAGAAGCTTGCTTTAGTCCATAAATGGACTTATGCAGCTTGCATACTCTGCTAGTATGTTGTGGATCTACAAAACCCTCAGGTTGTGTCATGTACACATCCTCAAGTAGGTTTCCATTCAGAAACGTGGTTTTGACATCCATCTGTCATATCTCATAGTCATGGTAAGCTGCAATAGCAAGCATGATCCGAATGGACTTAAACATCGCTACTGGAGAAAAGGTTTCATCATAGTCAATACCATGAATCTGCTTGAAACCTTTAGCTACCAAGCGACCCTTATAGATAAGTCCATCCATGTCAGTCTTTCTCTTAAAGACCCACTTACACCCAATGGGTTTTACCCCTTCAGGTGGATCAACTAAAGTCCATACTTGGTTGGTGTACATGGATTCTATTTCAGATCTCATGGCCTCTAGCCATTTCTCGGAATCTGGTCTCATCACAGCTTCCTGATGGGTGGTAGGCTCATCCTCTACGAGCTCAACGTCATCATGGTCAGACAAGAGAAATGAGTATCTCTCAGGCTGACGAGGTACCCTATCAGACCTGCGAAGAGGTATGTCTACTTGAACTGGTTGTTGTTCCTCAACTCCTTGTGGAACAACATCATCCACAACACTTTGTGGTTCAAGTTCAACTTCCATCGAGGCTTCAGTGCTATTGTTCGCATCTTGAACTTCTTCAAGATCGAATGTGCTCCCACTAGTCTTTCTAGAAACAAAGTCCCTTTCTAGAAAGACCCCAGTCTTTGCCACAACTACCTTGTCTGAATGTAGAAGTAATATCCCTTAGTTTCCTTGGGATATCCAATGAAATAGCACTTGTCGGATTTAGGTCCTAACTTGTCTGAGACTTGACGTCGAACGTAAGCCTCACAACCCCAAATCCTCATGAAAGACACTTGGGCATCTCTCCCAGTCCATATCCTATATGGTGTCTTTATCACGGCCTTGGATGGAACTCGGTTGAGTATAAAAGCTGTCGTGTCTAGAGCATAGCCCCAAAGGAATGTCGGAAGATCTGTATGACTCATCATAGACCGTACCATATCTAATAAGGTACGATTCCTCCTTTTGGATACACTATTCCACTGTGGTGTTCCAGGAGGAGTGAGTTGGGATAGGATCCCACACTCAGCTAGATAGTCATGAAACTCATAGCTAAGGTATTCTCCACCTCGATCTGATCGAAGTATCTTAATACTCTTGCCAAGCTGGTTCTGTACTTCATTCTTGAATTCTTTGAACTTTTCAAAGGATTCAGACTTATGTGTCATCAAGTACACATAACCATATCTACTGAAGTCATCAGTAAATGTGATGAAGTACCTATAACCGCCTCTAGCAGCGACATTTAAAGGGTCACATACATCACTATGTATAAGTCCTAACAAATCAGTCGCTCTTTCGCTTTGCCCACTAAAAGGTGTCTTGGTTATCTTGCCTAGTAGGCATGACTCGCACGTCTCATAAGATTCAAAATTAAATGAGTCCAGCAAACCATCCTTATGGAGCTGGGATAAGCGTTTGTCATTTATATGACCTAAGTGACAGTGCCAGAGATAGGTTTGGTTCATGTCATTTGACTTGAACCTCTTGGTATTTATGTTATAGATAAGGCTCTCAAGGTCTAGAATATAGAGTCTGTTCATCAGAGGTGCACTACAATAGAACATATCGTTTAAATAGACGGAACAACATTTGGTCTTTATTGTAAACGAAAATCCTTTCTTGTCCAAACAAGAAACTGAAATTATGTTCTTAGTCAAGGCAGGTACATAACAACAATCATCTAATTATAGTACAAGCCTAGAGGGTAGAGATAGATAGTAAGTTCCTACAGCAATAGCAGCAACTCGTGCTCCATTGCCTACTCGTAGGTCTACCTCACCCTTCGTCAATGTCCTGCTATTTCTCAGCGCTTGTACATTAGTACAAATGTGCGAAGCACATCCGGTATCTAATACCCACGATGAAGAAATAGAGAGGTTGACTTCTATAACATGTATACCTGAAGTAGAAATCTTATTTCTCTTCTTCTTAAGATCTTCCAGGTATTCTTTGGAGTTCCTCTTCCAGTGCCTTGCTTGTCCTTGATATAGGTGACAAAGATGTTTAACCATATCATAAGCGCCCATCAACTCATGTTGCTTCTGAAGCTCAGCGTTCATGGTCGCGAGCATAAGACAGGACACATCTAATGCGTCATCTTGATGCTTCTTGTAAGCATCTCGGTCTGTTCGTGTGGCAATGGCAGGAGGAGCCTCCAGAATGGGCTGCTCCAGAACGTACAGTTTACGTTCTTGGGTGAGAACTATTCTCAGGTTCCTGTACCAGTCCAGGAAATTTGCTTCTTTGAGCTTGTCCTTCTTAAGGACAGAACGCAGAGAGAAGTTGTTCGTGTTTGACGTCATGGAAATTCTACAACAGAAATAAATGCAGAAATAGATATCATATTCTTAATCATTTAATTAGGCCTTCAACTAAATGATGCTCCCACTGAATTCTATAATTCATGTGGGACAAGATCCACATCATACTAACCCTTGAGTTAGCTTTGGCTAATACGCCCAAGACTTAGTATGATCGGTAGGTAACGATTATCAATTACATCTCTATGCAACTCTTGTTTATAGGATCAAGATCCGCATTGATATTAAAACTTGAGTTAGCTTTGGCTAATACACCCAAGAATTAATATAAACATGATTTTGTCCTACCTTTCCAACCGTTGGAAGAATGCCTATAGTTGTATTCGATCCAACCGAGTAAACTAGGAATACTCAATCTAATTGAGTTTGTACTCGCCCATGCATTGATAAGAGGGACCAAGATTGTCCCTCCGTACCCTACCAAGATAATATGTGTTGCTCTGCTTTGGCAGATTCAACAACACATGTGATCGAGGTAGTGATAGGTATCACGGCACGGTAGGCATTAGAGTTGACGTGATTTAGATCTAATCTAAACGTCGATGTTGTATCATATACTCGATATAGATCTAATCTAATCGATAGGGTGCATCTTATACATGATGTAGATCTAATCTAATCGTAAGGGTGCATCTTGTGCATGATTTAGATCTAATCTTAATCGTTAGACACTAATTAATTACTTAATTAAACATGCATCACATACACAAGTAATTAACTAAAATTTGTGATTATGTCATGGCCCTACTACGATCTTCTCAAGCCAATGAGAAGATCGGATGGTCAACCTAAGGTCAATAGCTTCTCAAGCTCCTTCCTTTGACCACCTCGTGTTGCTCGCGCCCTCCTCGTAACTTCGTCTCGAGTGGACCTTCCACCGCTTCAAAATTTACATTACAATTTTGAAACTCGAGTTACATTCGAGTCTAAATCTAATTTACAACCAGAATATAAATAGGGAGGCATGATGCCCAGGTCGCGTATCAAATACAGCACACACTAACACATAACGGCACGCAGGCCGTATTATAAATTACAACACAAATCCAATCATATTGGGTCTTTTTAGGCCATGACTATCACAAAAATAATATATAATTCAAAATTATATATTTTCATAATTTTCTGTAATTTTTCATAATTTTTACAATTTTATGAGTAAATTTTTCCCGGCTGTCCCAATTAGCAATTTCGGGCGCAATCGCGGAGCAAATCCCCTTGCGGGGTTAGGGGCAGTACCCCTACCCGCGATCTAACCATCGCGAGTTGCTCCTAAGTGATCCTACAGTGCCTTGGCCCACTGTCCCAAAAGGTTTTTAGGTCGAAACATTGTCGTTACGGAAAAATCTTCTCGGTAGTCAAAGCCTACAAGTGTCTAAACACTTGTGCTTCGCTTCTACGAGAAAAATACCCTTTAAAACTATAAAAATCATGAAATAACAGAAATTCACAGAATGTTTATTTTTCATAAAAAACAAAATAAACTCGTACACGCCTTCGCACGTGGCTCTGATACCACTGTTGGGTTTTTCGGGCCGCGAAAACCGCTTTTTCACGTCGCGGAAACCCCGAAACTCCCTAGCCAACGGATCCGTGCGAAGAGTATAGAACAAAAATTTTACATGTACGAGTTTCTTACCTAGATCTACTCTTAGATCTATATGTTTAGAAAATTACTCTTGATGCGTGCCCTTTTCGAATCCCGCTCGTCCAAGGAAGTGCCGGATCTCAAGATTATCAACGTAGACAATCCTCTAGAAGTATCCACACGAACAAGATGTGTTCTCTAACACACAAGGATGGAGAAGAGAATACCACAAGTGTGCTAGCACTTCTTGATGCTCTCGGATGGGATTGGAAGAAGAAGAAAAGAAAAGAAGAGAACACACTCTTCTAAAAAATCTCTATGTGACTTTCACTAACCTTTCTTCTTGGATTAGACTCACTCTCCTTTCTTCTCCCTTGCTTGAAACCCACGACCAAGAGAAGAGAAGGAGCAAAAAAAAGAGAGATTGAGGAAGAAGATGATGTGAATGTGAGTGAATGAAAAATTCATTCTCATTCAAAACCAAAAAGGTAACCCCCATTCTCATTAAATGTGGCCATTAAAGAGAATAGATTTGTAACCCCCATGAGGTGGCACACTTTGATGATGTGGCACATCATCATTAGTCCTCCTAATGCCAAATCACTAATGATGTGGCAAATAGTCAAGTCAAACTTGACTCTTCCTCTTCCTCTCAAGTCTAGTCAAACTTGACTTAATCTCTCTCATGGTTGATCTAATCCAACCATTTAATTCAAGCCAATTTAATATAATGAATCTAATCCATTTAATTAAATTGATTCAATGAGTCATAATCTAAATTAGACTCATTGAACACATGAATCAACTTGAGTCCAACTCAATTAGCCCAATTATGATTACTCTTAATCCAATTTGATTCATCACATGAATCTAATCCTCTTGGTTCATCATATGAACCTAATCTCCATCCACTTGTTCTTTGTGTGTGACCCAATAGGTTCTTGTAACATTGGTAATGCCCCTAAACCCATTTAGGACCATAAGTAATGAGCGGTATCTAGCAATACATCATTACTACCCAAGTTACAAGAATGTTGAGATCCAACATCACCTTGTGACTACTAATTGTGACTCCTCACAATATATGACAAGTGTCCTTCTATCCTAGACATCTAGATTGATTAATGTGAGACATAGACCATATCATCCTCTAATCAATCTAAATCTTGAACTCCAAGTAGACTCAATAAATCAAATGAGCTCAATATCTCATATTGACTCATTTGGGCATGACCATGCACTTCGTGGTCTCACTCTATCAAGAATACCGATGTCTCTCCCGTCATATAGGAGGGATAGATCCCATCTACATCACTCACATCCCTCCGCATAATTTGTTACATACAGAGTAATCGCCTTTATAGTCCACCCAGTTACGGGTGACGTTTGACGAAACCAAAGTACATAACTCCTTATGTAGGGAACCATGGTGACTTCAGGTCTAAGGACTAGTAGTCATACTAATAGCCACATGAGAAAGTATATGACACTCATATAACGATTCATGATACTTTCTCATGGCGGGTCATTCAGTATACATTCTCTAATGCATACCCATGTGTCAACTTGATATCTCTATATCTATGACTTGTGAGATCAAGTCATCGAGTTGACCTACATGCTAGTCTTATTGCATTAACATTGTCCCTGAATGTTAATACTCGACTAGGAATGATTAAGAGTAGTGTTCCCTATATCATCTCACTATCGATTCAACCAATCGATTGATATAGGTAAGAACCTTCTACTCAAGGATACTATTATACTTAGTTTATTTGGCACCAATACAAGTAAGTATAATAGCCAAAATAAATGCCTTTATTTATTTAAGAATATGATACAACAAGTCCATAATACAATCATCAAATGATTGGCTCTAGGACTCTAACTAACACTAATGTGTATGAGCTAAGAAAAAGTAGATCATTGACAAAGGGTGAAGTGGACTTACGAGTAAACAATAATGCAGGAGTTGCTGCTATAGCTGTAGAAATATATTTCTTATCTTTGCCACTAGGCTTGTCTTAGAACTTAAGGAGTGATATTAGAAGTCTTCTTTGACTAAGAATATAATTTCTATTTCTTATTTGGACATGAAAGAATTTTCATTTATAATAAAGAATAAGGATTATTCTATTTATTTAAATGATATGTTCTATTGTAGTGCATAACTAATAAATGGACTCTATGTTCTAGATCTTGAAAACTCAATCTATAACATAAATACAAAACAGTTAAAATCTAATGATTTAAAATAAACATATCTCTGGCATTGTCTCTTGGGACACATAAATGAGAAACGTATATTAAAACTCCATAAGGATGGACTTTTAGACTCATTTGATTTTAAATTATATGAGGTATGCGAATCTTGTCTATTAGGCAAGATAACAAAAACTCCTTTTAGTGGACACAAAGAATGAGCTAATGATTTATTAGGATTAATACATAGTGATATATGTGACCCTTTCAATATAGTAGCTAGAAGAGGGCTATCAATAATTCATTATTTTTATTGATAATTTCAGTAGATATAGCTATGTGTATCTAATGATGTAAGATACAGCAAATTAAATAATAAGTATTATTGGAGAAATAACCTTATAGAATTTTTTGGAAATTTTTAGGAATTTTTTTAGATTTAAACGGAGTTCATATGACACGTTTAAAGGAATGAATTGATTAGGCTTAGAGAAAACCTATTTAGAATATCACTTAAGTGAGAGTTGATTAACTTGATTAACCTAAGTTGATTAACTTAAACCTAAGTATATAAAGTAAACCTAAGTTTACTTAATTCCCTCATTTCTCTCCTTTCCATCTCTCTGGATCCAATCTATGTCGACTCCTCCCTCTTTCTCCTCTTTGCTTCCTCGCACCACTACCTAACACCGCGGCTTGGTATTAGTCGGCCGTCTGCCACCAGCCGCCCAAGCTTCCCCTATTTTCCCTGATTTCTCTCCTCTCACGTGATATGCATAGAAGAAAGCATCCACTGCTTGGCGTCGCCAACATCGTCGCTGGGAGGGTGGAGTTGATGAAGGGGTTGAGGGCAAACTCTTCCCCTTTCTTGCGGATCCCAGCAAAGCAACATCGATGAGGTCTATTGCCTCCTCTTCATCGGATTTGTAGTATCTTTACCTCGTCGGCATAGATCTGCTACTGACTCTTCCAATTTCCTTCAACCACGAGTTTTGCCCTAGTTCTAATCAAGTCACCTACCTTCTCACCCGCCAGATGCAACCACTTCTGTAAACCATCATCGTTGTGTGTTGCCACAGTGAGGTCTATCGTTAGTACCTCTTCTCCACGCCATTGCCACTGTCATTGCCTTCCTTCTGGTGAGCAATGGGTTGCTCCTCATGCAAAGATCGGGAAGAAGCAGTGAACCTCCGACAAAAAGAAGGAAGGTAACGAATGGAGGAGTTTGGAATTTGGGGTACTGTTTTGATTGTAGTTGATGTAGATTGAGGTTTGTGATAGTTTTGGACTGATTAAGATTATGTGAATTGGTTTGAAATGTTTGTAGTTGTTGGATCAACCATTGTAGCTCCAACCCTTCTTTTGGCAGCAGCTTCATAGTAGCTTCAATCATGAATTTCCAGTAGCAAGCTTCTCCAGCTGTGAATCCTATAGCGAAGCATCCGATTTAGGTGAGTTTTAAAGTTGATTTTATTTCTATATTAGATGTGAATATTGTATTATAGATTGGATTGATTGTGGGTTGGAATAATTGAGATGGATTAATTATGTAGCATTGATCCATGATGTTTAGTAGATGATACAATGGTTTGAATGAGGGGTTAATGGATTATAGAAATTGATTAAGTTGTATTAGATTAATTAATGGATTGTAGGTTATGATTGAAGCAATTAAAGGATTTATGGATGAAAGTAATTGAAGTTAATCATTAATTAGGATAATTAATCATCATTCGATTAGGGTTTTCCCTAATTAATTTAGGTTTGTGTTTAGCTAGTTGTTTCTTATGTGATTAGCTAAACTATACATCATGTGACTTGCAGAATTTTGATTCGAGATGAACGTTTCAAACGTGGGATTGCTTAGCACGATTGACACATAAGGCAGGTACTTCTTGCTTTGTCTCTTTAGTATTTTGACCTTAGTGCATGAGCTATATATTCAGATAGTTGTTGTATTTACCTTGACTCCACTCGTATTTTTCCTGTGCTTGATACTTATTCACTTGATCTTTGAGATACTCATTTCTATATCTATACATCTCACATTGCTATCCATGATATTTAGCAGATAATAGATACTATATACTAGATATTAGATATCATGCTTACTTGCTTTGAATACTATTTATTTACATACCTTATTGAGCATGCTGGCTTCCTATAGCATACCTGATTTCTATTTATATGTATATATGATGATTATTGCATCTTACACATCATGTCATTGCATGCATGTCGGCGACCATGTCACCCTTATGGTTGAGAGGGTCGTTGGCCAGAGCAGCACGCTCGGCCACTCATGGATAGTGGTAGCTGGAGCAGATATCGCTTGTCCTATCATGCCACACTCGACCACTCATGGGTAGCTGTAGCTGGAGTTATGTGCAGCAGGGACCCCCTTCGCTTACAGCTAGATAGCTACTCAACACCTGTCCACTCGATCACTCGAGAGTAGTGGCAGCCTTTGAGTGAGTACAATTGTCATCGATCCGGCCTCTCGACCATACAGGGGTCGTGGTGCAGAGGGGTGGGGGGGTGGCCATCCGTGTATATGCTATTATTATTATACCTGCAGATGTTGTTGATTGCTTACTTATGCGGTTGTTTTATTATATCCATGTGATATGCTTACATATGTTGAGTTATATACCTGTTGTATAGGCTTAGACACTAGCTTACTTGTTAGTAGTATGTATATATCTCACAAGTTATCCTTGTAGTTATGAGCAGTATTGTAGCAGATCTTTACTACTCCTGACATTCTATTACTAGCCTAGGATATGGTTTCAGGTATGAACATTTATTATGATATCACTGTAGTATTTGTTAATATTCATTATAAGGCTGTATACCTTGTATCTCTAGTTCTTTATTACGTTCATGCACTATCTATCTATTAACCACTGAGTCCCAGCACTCACCATCCCATAAACTAGTTTTCTTTTGCTAGGTAGTAGGTAAAGGATTTATGGAGTCACCTGAAGATCTTGTCTGCCAGTCTCATGTCACATTGAGCGACTTCTTTTATTATTGCTTTCATTTGCATTATTAGCTTTCGATTTGTTTCATGAATATGTATCCTTTGTATGGAGTTTAGTTTTGTGACTTCCTGTAATTATTTTGATGTGGTTGTGTCAAGACGGGTCAGCTCACATTTAGTTGTATTATGATTTTACATTCATTATTTTATGACTTCCGCTGTGTTTTCCTACAACCGTGTGGGTTGTTTACTATACAACTACGTGGTTATGTTCCTTTTGTTCCAGCCATGTGGGTTGTGTATATAACTGCGTGGTTGTGTTTTTATATCTAGCCATGTGGGTTGTTGTTGGCTTATGAGTAGCCTTGGGGCAATGTATACATGTTTCATTTGTCACTTCTACATGGGAGGTGCTATCCGATTTTCGTCGGACAACCATACCCGCGAGGCGTGACAAATGAAACACAAGTCAAAATCCTTTGTAAAATTAAAAAAAATTCAAGAATGAAGTACAAAACCAACTTGGCAAAAAATATTAAGATACTTCGATCAAATCGAGCTGGTGAATACCTAAGCCAAGAGTTTCGTAATCATCTAGTTGAGTTAGGAATCCTATCCCAACTCACTCCGCCTAGCACACCACAATGGAATAACGTATCAAAATGGAGAAAGCGTACTTTATTAGATATGGTACAATAAATGATAAGTCGGACGGATCTTTCTTCTTCCTTTTGGGGGCATGCTCTAAAGACAGCTGCATTCACACTTAACTGTGTTTCGTCTAAGGCAGTCACAAAGACATCATATATGATATAGACTAGGCAAAGTTCTAAGATGTCTTTTATAAAGATTTAGGGTTATGAAACTTATGTTTGACAACAAGTCTTAGAGAAGCTAGGACCCAAATCTGACAAGTGCTATTTTGTAGGATATCCCAAGGAAACAAAGAGATATTACTTTTATAATCTAACATAAGGTAAAGTGTTTGTCGCAAAAAGTGGTATTTTCTAGAAAGAGAATTTATTTCTAGAAGAACTAGTGGGAGAGAAGTAGATCTTGAAGAAATTCTAATTAGCACTGAGACCTTAATGAAAATTGAACATAAACCATAAAGTATTGTGAATCATGACTCTACTACACCACAAGAAGTTATGGAGCAACAACCTGTTTAAGTAGAACGAGCTTTATGCAAATCTGATAGGGTTTGTCGTCAACCTGAGAGATATCCATTTCTCCTGTCTAACGAAAATGATATAATGCTTGTTGATTTGAACAAGCTATATCCTATCAGGAAGCTGTGATAAGCTTAAATTTTGAGATAAGCTCAGATTCTGAGAAATGACTAGATGTCATAAGGTTTGAAATGCAATCCATGTATTCCAACCAAGTATGTATTGGATCGAGTCACACATGAGAAGGGGGTGAATCATGTGGTTTTGAAAAACTTATTTTGTCATTTTTAAAATCGTGAGTGCGCAGCGGAAAACTACAAGAAAAGACAGAAATATAAAAGCAAGTAAAAGAACATGTGTTTGGTTTTTCTTAGTTGGAAGCCTTTGACGACTCCTACTCCAAGATCCAGGTCCCGTGGACCTTTCGATGGGTAATCCACTAAATTACCTTTTCCGGTACCTCTAGAAAAGGGAATCAAGTATACAGAAAGAAGCAACAAGTACAACACCCTGCACTTGTCCTATTGCAAATAATTAAGTACACAAATTATAGTTTGTTACCCAACACCTTTGAAGATTATCAGCTTAGGCTTGGTGTCGGTTGGTTCCTCGGCAGTAGTTAAGCATAACAGTGTCGTAGCAGAGTCACAGCAGTAGGCCAGAGCAATTGGAACCTCAATCAAATGCGTAGAAGCTTGTATATGTGTTGTATTGAAGCATTCTCGAGACTGCCTTATATAAAGCATGGAAGGCACCTTCCATAGGCGTAGAAGGCGCCTCCAATGAGAAAATCTAGCCCAAACTTCGCTGGAGCTTATCGTCGAATAGGTCAAATTTTACCCTTGGGAAGGCACCTTCCGTAGTCATGGAAGACGCCTTCTATGAATAGTACGAAGATGCCTTTACTGCTTGAAGGCGTCTTCGGACACTATTCATTCAAAGGCAAATATGCTCCTTTTATCCTGCAAAACAACATTAGTCCAAATAACCTGTAAAACAAATATTAAAATAATAATAATTAATAATAAAGGGTAGTAATTAATTCCTTTCCTCCCAGAACCAGGAACTAGTCAAGGTCTCAGTTTAGGAATTCTAAATGGACCTAAACTAGACCGACACCTACTGTACCTCAACCAGGATGCGTCCTCACAGAGTTACTCTCTTTTAGTGACTTACCTTAACTTACCAACTTACCAAACATCCGGTCAGCCCGTCAATCTGTCTAGAATTCATACCAGCTATTCGGTCGGCCCGTCGACCTAGCTAGATTTCTTGCCAGATATCCGATCAATTCATCGACCTATCTGGACTTCTCCTGCACACTTAATTAAGTGGTTAGATCACAACAATACATAACTTAACTTACTTTGTTATTCATCAAAATCTTAGTAAGATTGTTAGTGTAAACTGCACCAACAGTATGAACTCTGGTTGACTCAACTAAAGATCTCAAACCTATTAAGTATAATTATATTTTTTCAAGAAGAAAACTAACATGGATGGCCAAGTGCGTACATATAAAAGGTGATTAGTAGTTAAAGGATTCAAACAAATTCATGGTATAAACTATGATGAAACATTTTCAATAGTTGCAATACTTAAGTCTATTCAGATCTTGCTTGATATTGCAGCTTATTAGGATTATGAGATCTGATAGATGGATATCAAAATTGTATTCCTTAATGAAAATTTACTCGCAACTGTGTATATGATGCAACTTGAGGGTTTTGTGGATCCAAAGGATATTGGAGAGGTATGTAAATTGTAAATGTTCATTTATGGATTAAAGCAAGTTTCTAGAAGCCGAAATCTTCTATTCAATGATGCAATCAAAGAGTTTGATTTCATTAAGAATGAAGATGAACTTTGTGTGTACAAAAAGGTTAGTGGGAGCATCGTTATATTTCTGATCTTATATGTAGATGATATACTTCTCATTGGAAATGATATCTTTGTCCTACAATCTGTGAAAACTTGACTTAGAAATTATTTCTCAATAAAAAACTTAGGTGAAGTTGCTTATATTTTAGGTATCAAGATCTATATAGATATATCTAAAAGATTATTTGGCCTAAGTCAGAGTATATATATTGATAAAGTGTGTAATCGTTTCCAATGTCACTTGGTGTGAGCCTTTCCAAGGCTCAATGTCCCTCTACTAAGGAGGAAAGAGATAACATGGATAAGATTCCTTATGCATTTGTTATTAGATCTTCATGAATGTCATGTTATGTACTCGTCCTGATGTTTTGTATGCATTAAGCATGACAAGCAGATACCAGTCAGATTTAGGTGAAAGTCATTGGATAGTGGTCAAGAATATACTTAAGTACTTGAGAAGAACTAAAAATTATTTCTTGATATTTGGAGGAGATGTGAGATGTGCATGACACTAATAGATGCTAACATAGTGGATCCACTGACTAAGACTTTAGCACAGAAGAAGCATGATAGTCACACTAGGTCACTCAATATTCGATACTTTAGTGATGGACTCTGGTGTTAATGAGAGATTGTTAGTGTAAGCCCTAAGAATTAATCATGAGTTGATTGACTTAGGATATATTGTATCATATTTTTCGCATAAAAGGTAATATTTTAGTTATTATATTTATTTCATACTTGTGCTAGCTGAATATATATAATAATGTCTTAGAATAGTAGGTTATAGTCTACAACATATCAATTGTTGAATTGATTATGAGAGACTGTCGACATATATAGAGACCACTATTTTTAATTATTCCTAGTCAAGTATTAATATATAATGACAATATTAATACGATGAGACTAACATATAGGTCAATTGATAACTTTCACAAAACATGAATATAAGATATCAAATTGACACATGATTATATATTAGAGAATTTATACTGAATTGACTCGTTATGAAAAGTTTTATGGACTATTATATGAGTGTCATAAATATTCTCATAGTGATTATTAGTATAAATAATCTTTAGACCTGAAATCACTACGGTTGCCTACATAAGTAGTTGTGTACTTTGATATCAACAAACGTCACTTGTAATAAGGTGAACTATAAAGTCATTCACTAGGTATGTAATAAACTATGCAGAGGGATGTGAGTGATATAGAAGAGATTTGTCGCTTCCATATAACATAAGAGATATCTATGAGCCCATTGATTGAGTAGGACCATTGAAATACATGATTATGCTCAAATAAGTCAATATAGGATATTAACCTTATTTGGTTAAGTGAGTTTATTTAGAGATCAAGAAACACATAGATTTATTAGAAGATAACATGGTCTATGCCTCGTAGATCAATATAGATATTAAGGACATAAAGGTTAAGCTATACAAGATAATGGTCATGGACATGTTAGGTCGGATCTTGATATTCTCGTCACTTGAGTATCATTGATACATTACTAGATGTCATTTATTGCTTATGTATCTAAAATAATTTTAGAAACACTGTCAACATTATGAGAATCTAATGAGTCACACACACAGAGCATGTAGATTTGGAGATTAATTTATTTTATGATTTCAAACCTTAAGCATATTGGATTAATAAATTAATCTAATTGAGTTTTAGACTTATTGGATTAATTAGTTACTCCATTTAAGGCTCAATTCAACTATAGAGCCTGCTAAGAGTTCTTCTTGAAGATGAATAATTTTTCTTGAAGATGAATAGTTCTTCAAGAAGGTGAAGGATTAATAAGAAGGTGAAGAGTTAACAAAAAAGTGAAGGATTAACAAGAAGATGAAGAGTCAACAAGAAGATAAAGAGTTAACTTTTTCTTCTTTACCACCTTAAATACCCATCACTAGCAAGACCCCCTTCTGTAAAAAGAAAAGAGTTCTTCTTCACCTTTTACCACCTTAAATAGCCATCTCTAGTAAGAAGGCATGGTGGTGTGAGATTCCGATTCTGGAATTCATGAGACGAATGAAGGGACATGCTCGTGTGGATGTCGTAGAGGTATGGACATTCTAATCGCGCTTAGATCAGCCGGACTAGAAGTCTTCTAAGTGTTGTTTATGCATCAAATGTAATAATCCTATTCACTAGTGTAGTTGTAAGAGTAGTTTTATAATCGCATGAATCTTTGGAGGGATCAATTTCCACTACGTTTTAATTTGTTTATCGCTATAGATCTCTACAATCGCTTGGTTCGTGATTTATCTCACTATAGAGCTAGCAATGAGGAGTGCTTGAGATGAGTGAAATTATCTTTTTGCTGCACTGATTACTCCTTGAAGAGCCTAACTAGTGTCGTAGCCCGAGCAACAGTAATATTCGAACACTCTCAAACATGTTACTAAATGATTATCACATACTATAGTAAAAAGATGATTGCACTCACCCTAAGTATTTCTCATAGTCCGCCCCCAGATATATGAAGGGAGGTAAATCATGATGTCAACTTATAACCAATCTCTAAGTGGTTAAAAAGTACAAAATATTTTTTTATAAGAATATATGTATATCAAAAATTGATCTCTTATCTATGATAGTAAAATTGTACTAAGTGATTATCCGGACAGAGAGATTATCACACACACGATCCAATTAGAGGAATGAATTGATACGATCCAATTAGTGAATGAATTATTCAGGGCAGTTCACTTTGGAAAAAGGGGTTATTTGGGAATTTAATGTTGGGAGTTTTTTTTTTTTTGGGCATTTCCCTCCGGCAGTGTGGCTCTATTTTTCTGTATCCTCCTCCGCAATCGAGCCGGCTGCGACCGCTGCACCCTCCGGCTGTGTGCCGTTTTTCGTCTCTGAGATTTGGACGTATTCCTTCCTCAATTCGCAGCAAGCAAGCACTGAGGCCTGTCGCCAAAGCAGAGTTCCCTACCCCCGACCGGTTTATCTCCCTGTCAATATCCGGATCGAGATCTAGTTTCGAATTTATTTTGGCTTCTTTTACCTTTTCTGCCTTACCTTTGCTCCTTGCGATCTTAGGTAGATTGAACCTAGTGAGTGTAACTGATGAACGAACTGCTCTAGGTTTGCAAGGACATTTTCACGATGGCGGAAGATCTTGTCCTTGACAGGGCCATAAGGGATTGGGTCTTGATCCCTCTCTCCGTTGTGATGGTTTTGATCGGCGTCCTCCGCTACTTTGTCTCCAAGCTTATGCGATCCTACCAGACCCCAGATCGTAAAGTTGTGAAGGAAGGGTTCGTCTCTCTTTCATTTCACATTCTCCTTCTCACTCTTCCTTAACCTCTAATTAATTCTGTCCTAATTCTCCTGTTTTATTGTATTTGATTTAACGTCCTTTTATCGCTTTTAGGCAAGTGGTTCTTAGAGCGAGGAATTTGAGGGCTGCAGCTGGATTTATTCCCACTAAGTCTTTCTGGTCCCGAAGGGTGTATTTCACCAATGAGGTAGGCATCTCGGTTTGGGTGAAGTGCTTAAAAGAAATTGTTTTATTAATACTTTTTGTAAGGAACAATAGTGCTAAACACATCGAAAAGCGTAACAGAAAAATAAGTTCTTATCTAGAAGATCCATACAAAGGAAACCATATACTAAGTTTTGTTAAAAGATATATATCTTTACTGCGTGTCCTTCGCAATCCCGACAGTAACGTTTCTTGAAGATGTAGATCTCAGCGCGATCAACACGTCCGCGCCTCTATGGTATCCACACGAACATGTTCTCCGTCCATCTCACGAACTCACGAAATGGAAAAAGAAACAACCAAAGGTTGTGCTAGCAACCTCTTGTGAAAGTTTTTGGCCTAGAGTGGAAGAAGGAAGAAGAGCAAAAACCAAGAAGAGCATAATCACCTAAAAGGTCACTTCATCTATATAAGGTAACTTCACAAAAGGGTTACTTTACCAAATAGGTTACTTCACCAAAAAAGTTACTTTACCAAAAAGGTTACTTCACTCAAAGGTTACTTTTACGAATGGTTTTTGTATTCATCTAATGAATACAAAATATTTTTGTCTCTTGATCTTCCTTTTGATTAATGATATATGAATCTCTATTAATATTCATTAATCTTAATGGGTTGGATTTAGAATATAGGATTAACCATTAACCCAATAAGTCATTAACCCAATAAACCAATGAGTCTAACCCATTACTTAATAAGTCTAATCTGAATTCATTCGAGTCTAACTCAATGTGTATAATTCGGATTAAACTTAACCCCATAATCCATCTACAAATCAACATGTTCTTTATGTGTGATCTAATAGGCTCTCGTAACGTTGGCAATGTATCTAAAACCATTTTAGAAATATAAGCAATGAGTGACATCTAGCAATGCATCATTGCTACCCAAGTGACGAGAATGTCGAGATCCGACCTAACTTTTCCGTGTCTATTATCTTATATGACTCAATCCTTCTATCCTTGATATCTAGATTGATCAATGAGGCATACAATGTGTCATCCTCTTATCAATCTTTGTGTTTCTTGATCTCTAAGTAGACACACTCAATCAAATAAGCTCAATATCTCATATTGACTCATTTAAGCATGGCCATGCATTCTTGTGTCTTACTAATCAAACGGCTCACAGATATCACTTCCGTCATATGGAAGGGATAGACCCCATCTACATCACTCACATCCCTCCGCATAATTCATTGCATACCCAGTGATCGACTTTATTGTCCACCTTGTTACAGGTGACGTTTACCGATACCAAAGTACACAACTCCTTGAGAACCGTAGTGACTTTAGGTCTAAGGACTATTCATACCAATAGTCACATGAGAATGTTTATGACACTCATATAACGATCCATGAAACATTCTCATGGTGGGTCATTCAGTATATATTCTCTAATATATATCCATGTGTCAACCTGATATCTCATATCCATGACTTATGAGATTAAGTCATCCGTTGACCTACATGCTAGTCTCAACACATTAATATTGTCCTTGCATATTAATGCTTAACTAGGAATAGTTAAGAGTAGTGTTCTATGCATATCTACAATATCTCACTATCAATTCAACCAATTGATATGTTATAGATTAGAACCTCCTACTCTAGGACATTATTATACTTATTCAATTGGCACTGAACTGAAATAAATATAATAACCAACTTTGCCTTTTATTAATAATGATATAGGATACAAAATGAGCCCTTTACAATCATCTCATAATTGGTACTAGGGCTAATACTAATACTTTTATCTCCCTGTTTTCCCTAAATCTTAATTTTCCTGAAGGAGATGCGGAGTGACAATATGATGTATTTTCATATGTGCATTAGATTTCATAAAATCATGGTAGAACCTCAATGGGTTATGGTAACATCATTGTTGTTGCAAAATAGCTGGAAAGAGGAAATATGTTCTCTTTTATCTCATAACTACTCAAAAGGTTTTCTTCAATAGATTTGTGCATCTCTACTTATCAAATACATTTTGCAGAACATTGTCTATTTGATTGGCATAGAAGTTGTGTTGAGAAGAAAAATGTAATGGAAACAGTATTAGCCAATCCAATCTTCTTGGATAGTGATAACACTTAGTGCTGCAGGAGAATGGCTTGCTGCATGTTCCAAAAGGGCAGGCTCAGAACCCACAAGCACAGATGTTTTCAGACCCAAACATGGCTATGGATATGATGAAAAAGAACATTTCAATGATTGTTCCACAGGTTAAAAACTTTCAGCTCTTTTTTGAATGGCTTTATCTCCACTTTCATTTTTTGATGGAAAATAATATTACATCTTTCAGACACTTACCTTTACATGGGTGAACTTTTTCTTCTCTGGTTTTGTGGCAGGTAAATATGTCTTCCATTGTCTGTTGTCAGTTTCTTGTTTACTTTATCTAACAATTGGTTGAGTTGATAGGTCTCTTGCAGTAAAGGATACTACTGTCTTTCTTTCCTAATCCATTAATCATGGAATCATGTCATTATTATCAACCTCTACATTTTTAGACATCATGGTTCAATTTATTTTGGTTTGAGATGAATAAGAAACTGAAGTAGCAATTTTTTTTTTCAAATATACAGTTGATGTAAATGCAGAGTAGCATATTTAACATGTTCGAGAAAATCATTTTCTGTCCAAGCCTTTATTCTCTAAGTGTTCGTCCTGGCGAACTCATACCATCTCTTAATCTTGGTGGTACACCTGCTGCATAAACTAATGAGCAAAATGAAGGAATCTCTGGAACGGAAGAGGATCTTACCCCCTGTAGACACTCTTAGCTCATAAAGCTTATGATTCCTCATTAGAATTTGGACATGATACATGCCCCCAAATTCTGTATAATACCTTTGAAGAATAATACCATTGAACCTGGTAAAATCATGGAAGTAAATAGTTCAAATATCAGGATTCTCCTTCACTGTAACTTCTAAATTGGATATGAATTCATATTATTTTGGAACTCCTTTCCCCAAAATTAGGATTGGATTGGATGTTTTCCTCAAAAAAATATGCATAGGCAAAGTTGATATCTTGCATTAATTAATTTGCTTGATGATGGATAGTAAAATCAAATTTCTCATAGTGAACTTGCAACTAAGGATTGCCACTGTTCTTCTATCCTTGGAAGTGATGTTAGAGATACAAAAACTACTATGCTCTTTTAGGAGGGAACACCTTTCTCGTACTGAAAAGGAATTGGGGATAGGTTTAGGTTTAGCTGCTAGGATATTTTTAGCATCCAGATTCATGCACAGGAAAAGTGAAGGGCAATATTTGCAAGTGCTTTGGGGAATACAAAAGTCACTGAAGTTTTATATTTAAAGAAATAAATCAACAAGGTAATACAGTTCTGGATTTTCATTTTATTATGTATCTTATGATTATTGATGATTATGTTATAAAAGAAAGATGAGCATTTGAATACTTTCAAAGGTTGTAATGATAATAGTCTAATAGATTTTTTTCCTTTTCATTTGAAGGCATACAAAAAATATGCAAAAACATAATATGGTCATTTCTAGAGAAGGGTTAAGTAATCATCATGTTGTGGTTGTCAAATTTTGCTGAACTTGTTACCAATTGGCCGATTTGGATAGGAATTAGCAAGTGTTGAATGCTGATCACATTTTGGCTTAGATCAAAATCAAGAAGTGTTATTTGATTTAGTCAAGAAATCAAGCACACTTATGAGGAGAAATACAATATGTGAGATTATTGAAGAAAATAGGCAGAAACCAATTTATCACATATGATTTTTATTGACTTGAAAAAGTCATATGACAAAGCCAGGCCCCTCCATTAGTATTGTTTTAGGTTATAGAGAAGAAAGGAATTTCTAATAATTATATTGGAGCAATAAATGATATCAATCATAATATAGTTACTAGTATTGGAGTTATAGGTAATGTGTCAAAAAATTTTCCTATGATTTTAGGTTTCTATCAAAAGGCTCAATTTCAACTTTTTATCTTTTTAATCTAATACTAGATGACTTCACCAATTATAGATGATCTTGTCAGAAAGTGAAGAAGATGGTAGGCTAGGAACGTGGGTGGACCTGGTGAAGACTCCTCATTGTCCTGCAAAACCAGGAGTGTTAGTGGTCTACTCGGGAAGGGGTTCCCGTCGTTGGTCCTCCGACGCTAAGTCAGTCTTCGATCTAGTGGAGAAGAGAAAACTATAGCTAGAACGTGTAGAATAACAAGATATTGCATACCTCTGCTTGTGGATGGGAACCCCCTTTATAGTGTCACTGTAGCACTGTGCACGCATCTCAAAGCGTATGCATGTTTTCCAAAGTATCCTAAGAAAAGACATGTCAAAAAGTGTCCCTGCTACCTTTCCTTAAGCGAGCACACAAATCTTTGATGTGAGGAAGCTTCTAAAGTACGATTTATGCTTTGTTGTCAATGACACAAACCTCCAAAAGAGTATGAGAAGATATGTAGGGATCCCCTTGGCCGATCGGAAGCCACTCGGCGGGGACAGAGGCCGCTCGGCAGGGACGTCCTAGCTCAGTTGCATTGAACATAACTGTTTTCTTTCACTCGTCTTTCATGTAGTAGGAGGGCTGCCTTTCATCCTACCGGCCATGGGTTCGGTTGGCCGGGACAGAGGTCTGGGGGATCCATTGTTTCTCTTAACCCTAAGCGCAGGTTTTTCGTGGATGGTCGTTCGGATGACCATGCCCGACATTGGACTATGTTCGGCCAACTATGCCTGATCGATGAACCTAGGCTTCTGACTGTCTTTGCTTTGACTTCCACGCCGACCGTTATTCCCTGCTTTGACCCATCTTTGGTGGGACCTCTCTTCATCACCGTATCATAAGCCTTCTCAAGTCTAGTCGAAGGAGGTTTACAAGTCCAATTGACTGAACAATTAGTATGTTCTGAAACTTTTTTTCCTGACCGGGTGTTCTAGGGTTTAGAGCCACCGCTCGGTTATGACATTCCGAGGTTGATGCCGCTCGGAGCCGTCACTGACGACACTTAGCCAATTTTTTAACTTCTTTCTGATCATTCTCCCGATTGGCTACTCAAACTCCGAGGTTGATGCCGCTTTGATCTAACACGGACAATACTTAGCCGTTTTGTAGCTTCTTTCTGATTTCTTCTCCGAGCGACCACCTTCACTTAGTACCTTTTAATTGTCGCTAATGTCACCATAATTTCTTGGAAACCATTTAAATCCTCTACTATTAATGTAAAGCACGCCGACCATGCCTTTTAATCATGTGCTTCTATTCCTCATTAATGTCACCTGCTATGTTGTTAGAGGCGCAAGGCGCACCGAGGCGCAAAGTGGCTACTAGAGCCCGAGGCGCGCCCCTCTTGAACATGAGGTTGATGACTACTAAACTATTGGCACACTCATATAATATGTCAAATATGATAACTATTAATATTCCACACACATCAATATCAAATATGACAAGCAAAGCAACACCATAATAAAATTAATAAAACTTTCAAACTTTCAAGTTTCAACTTTCTAATTTAAACTAACAAAGTTCATCAAAACAAGTGTAATAAGTCAAATTAATCATCAAACTCAAGATCATCCTCATTGTATTCTTCTTCTTTATCTTCATCTTCTTCAAATTCAATTTCTTCTTCTTCTTCTTCTTCTTCTTCTTCATCTCTAAGTCTTAGAGATGAGTATCTCATAGAGGAAGATGTATTTCTCTTCTCAACTTGTTTAGGCCTAGCATGTGAACTAGAGGTCATGGATGCAATATTTTTTCCTCTAGTACAATATTCAGGCTCTTCAACTTCGCTAGCCCTAGCAACGACATCCCATGTTAAGTCATCATCTTCAAAAACCAACTCATCTTCTTCATTATCACTTTCTCCATCCATTCTACCCATCAACCATTCATTACTATCATCAATATCTATGAAAGAGATGAGGTTAATCTTATCACGTGCATCATACCGAAGTTTTAAGGCACAATTATATTTCACAAATACCAAATCATTTAAGCGCTGCTAAGCTAGCCTATTCCTTTTTTTGCCGTGAATCTACAAAATGTCAAAAATCACAATAAGTATAATAAAATAGCAAAGAATATTTTCTATTTATAAAAGTAACATACTAATAGTATTAAACATTTATATTTATTATTATATACCTGCTCAAATACACTCCAATTGCGCTCGCAACTAGAAACACTACAAGTGAGGCTAAGCACTTTAATAGCAAACTTTTGCAATTCTGGGGTATTTGCTCCATAACATTCCCACCATTCTGTTGGAGATAATGCTCTTCTATGTCTAATTGCCACATTCTTCCCAAATAACCCTTCTGTCTTTCGATATATAGAGAGCTGGGTAGTGATTTTATCTTGCTCAGCAGCGCTTGAAACCAATCTCTCCATACTTTCAAACAAACCATTCACCACTTCTCCACAGATATTTGAATCTGTGTATGAATAAAAATATTCTGGATTCAAATGATGTCCTGCAGCATGCAGAGGCCGATGAAGTTGACATTCCCATCTCGCATCAATGATCTCAAACACTTCTTTGTATTTCTCTTCTTTCTCCTTAAAGGCCTTCATAATTATTTTTTTTGCCCTATCCATAGGCTCATAAATATAGCCCATTACAGGTTTTCTTTCGCCATCAACCAGTTTCAGAACACGGACTAAAGGGCCATATATCTTTAAAATATGCACAATACTGCTCCAGTTTCAGAACACGGACTAAATATAGCCCATTGCAGGTTTTTTGTCGCCGCCGCTTCTTTTGCCCATTTACTCTCTGTCCAATCCTTTGAAATGAACATTTTTCTTAAATTTTGCTTCGGTAGGTGCATCCTTTCAAGCGTGAGAAAAGTAGTAGCAAATCTTGTGACACTCGCCCGACAAAGCTCTTTTTGTCTTGTGAATTGCCTCAACATATTTACCATGCCGGGACGAACATAAATGTAAGCATTCACACTCATTGCCTTCTTCAATGTTGCTTTAAAATCAGACAATTTTCCAATATCTTCTAAGATCAAGTCGACGCAGTGAGCAGCACAAGGAGTCCAATACAAGTGTGGCCTTTTTGCTTCTAATAATTTTCCTACAAAAGAAGTTAGAAAAATAGATAAGTTTAACATATATAAGAAAAAATATATTGATAAGAAAGAATTAAATAGATTCTTACTAGCAAACACATTGTTACTTGCACTATCCGTAACAAACAACATTTACTTATCCTACACGCTCCACAAATCGATCAAGCAACTGAAATATTTTCTCTCCAGTCTTTGCATAATCAGAAACATAAACCGATTCACTGAAAACTGAACCTTTAGGAGAATTAACTAAAAAATTAATCAATATTCTCTGCCTTTTATTTGTCCACCCATCTGCCATCAAACTACAACTATACTTGGCCCATTCTGTTTCACATGATTTAATGTAATCATTTGTCACACTATCAACAACTTTTTTTAGAAAAGAAACCCGCACCTTATGATAACTAGGTCATTTTAGACCTATACCATATTGGCCAACCAAGTCCAACATTCTTTTGAAGCTTGAATAGTTAACGACATTAAAAGGAATTGCCGCATCATACATCCACTCAGTTATGGCCATATAAGCTTTTTCCCTCAATTCTTTCTTGTATGCCTCATTTATCGTGGTTTGTCTTTCTTTACCCTTTCAACTTTCAACATTTTTTTTTTTACATTAGGAGCAAAATACGTATCCATTGGACCTATTTGTCTGGGCCTTTTTTTGCATATTTACTGATCTAGAACTTGTACTTGTACTTATAGGCGACACAACTTTAGCTCTAATATCATCCATATCAATATCATCACCAAGAGGGTCTACATCCTCAAAGTCCAATGTCGCAAGTTTAGAAAGATTACTTTTCTTCGTCTTTTTCTCCATGAAAATTTTAATTTCTTCACGTACATGAGACAAACATTTTTTGTAAGTCGTAGTATTTCGAAACCCCCCAACAAGATGTTTTGCACGATAGATACTCTCTTTTGTAACTTTTTGACAAAAGTTACAAATTAAATCATTTTTATTATCCGGATTAACTTTTTGAAAATAATTCCATCCCAGATCTTTTGATATATATGTTGGAGTATCACTACTACCTTCCATGATAATTGAACAAGAAAATAGTCTAAAAAATTAAAAATAAAATAAAATCAATATGGTACCAGCAATAAAAAAGCACTGTACAGTCTGTACCAGCAATAGCAAAATAGTAAAAAACAAAAAGCAAAACAAGACAAAAAAAAATGAAAAAATAGTAAAAAAATGAAATATTGGACAGCAACACCAATACGAACCAATAAAAATGGAAAAACAGTACCAAAAAAATCCAAAATCGGACAGCAGTAGGAAGCAAAAACACAACCTGCAAAAATTAAAAAACAGGAAACCAAAATAAAACAAAACCAGATAGCAGCATAGCAAGAACACGAACCGGACAGCAGCACAACAAAGAAAAGAAGATACAGAACTGCAGAAGAAAAGAAGATACATAAACGAAGAAGAAAAAGAAACGAAGAGAAGAAGCGAAGAGAAGAAGATGATAACAGACGAAAAAGAAGAAGAGAAGAAGAAGACAAAGTGAAGAACAGAAAAAACAGAAAAAAGAAGGAAAACATACTTGGGCGACGATGCAACTCAGCGATGGCGCGACTCAACGATGGCGGCGGCGGACAGACGGAAATGGGTTTAGGTTTCTTCCTCCCTTCCTGTGTTCTCTTCCTCCCTTCCTGCATTTTCTGCTCCTGTTTCCCGTGTCCTAATTCCGAACAACGTTGATTTGGAATGTTTTTTTTGGTTTAAAATCCAGATTTGTTCACGATCGATCGCGGCGCCTCGATCACGCCTTCGTTGAGGTGCAAAGGGTCACGAGGTGCACCTAGGCACGCGCTTGGCGAACAGCGCCCGCCTCGCGTGGGAAGAGGCGTTCTTCCCAGCGCCTAGCGCCTCGGGCGCGCCTTTAACAACACGGGTCACCTGTAATTGAATGCCACGTGTCGCTTTATCCTAGTGCCGCGTGTGTGATGTGACAGGCGACTGTTTGGATCCGATGCGACAACTGCCTTTTCGAATTCAACGGTCAAGATTAAACCTTGTTTTCCTAAACTCTTGATCGGACGACTCAGAGCAGTCGTCCCTAGGGTTTTTAGACCCTTTGTTTCTTCCTTCAACTCTTATCGTTTCCTTTGTTCTCATCGACGTCTTCCTTGCTCCTTGCTCTCTTCTTCTCACTGGCGATCTTCTCCTTGTAAGCTCTTTCTCCTTTCTCCCTTTCGATCTTTGATTTCTATCATTTGTTCATGGTGCGTTCTCCTTCTCCACTCCCGGCTATCCCCGTGCTGTGGTATACCTCCACCGAGTCTAATTTCAACGGTGACAAGGTCGATCAAATGAAGATGACTTACCATATTCCTGACGATTACAAAATCGTAATCCCTTTTGCCTGTGCTCGCCCACATACGCCTCCGGACGGCTTCCTCCCTTTCTTTAAAGACCAATTCTATGTCGGCTTGCGATTTCCTATTCGCCCTTTTTTCTCTAAAAGTTTGTAGATATTTTCCCATTCCCTTGCAACAGTTAGTACCCAACTCCTTTAGGTTACTGTGCGGAGTGGTTATCCTATTCCAATTGTACGAAATTCCTCTTTTACCTTGTATTTTTTTTACTATTTTTATTATACAAAATTGTCCGAGCCGGACACCTTCCTCTTCTAGGCCCGAGTGGGTGTTGTATACTTTAAAAAGATGCCCACCTTTAATAAGAGCAGGAAGGATCATTACTTTTTCGTCCGTCTTCCCGATCATCCTGCTTTCTCGACCGACTAGCAAATGGAGCTGCCAAAATCCCCGTTGGGAGTTGTCCTACCTCCAAGTAGTCATGCACCTAGCCGATCAGAAATATCACATCCACAAATTATTGCTGGAGAGCCTTCTATATATGTTTGGGCTAAGTCCCATCCGAGCTCGGTTGCTTAGTTAAGCCATTTCTTTATCCATTGTTTTTGAATCTAACTGATTTCTTTTTCTTTCTTGCAGCTCAAGTTATGTTTAAGTCGTTGATGAGCAGCAAGGGTAAGCTAACTGATGTCGAAATCAACGCAAAGGGGGCAGCCAAGCTGGAAAATTCATGGGTGCCTGCCAGTCGGCACATCAGAGGAGCAGATCAGATCGGAGAAGCAAGCCGAGACGTGGGAAGCGATGCCGCGGCTACCATAGGTGAGCTTCCACCCGCCTGACCTCCATGGTCCCAGTGGCAGTTCCTTCCAAGTCGACCACCTCCGGCAAGCCCCTGATCCAGCGCTAACACCGGAAGAGGCTCCGATCGGAGGCTTCCTCCCGCTCGGAGGCCTCTAATCCGCATCTTTCTACAGTCGTATCAGCTCCTCGACCTCCATCTGAGCGGGGCAAGAGCTCTTCATCCGTTGTCCTTGAGCGGACTGTCGGTCTGCCGACACATCCATCGTCCAATCAGACCCCTTCCTTGTCCAAGCTGCTAGCTGGGACGACGATAGCACCCCTACATCAATTATCCGTTCCTCCCCGATGTCTAAGTCCAAAGGTAAGTCTACTTCGGAACCTTCAGATTTGAGCGGCCGTAGGCATATTACGGCTATCATCAAATTACCAATATGATTGGTGCCATCCGGACGACGTCGAGCCGCGCTTTCCCAAACACCAGATCAAGACACAAGGTCCCCTAGCCCAAACCTGGGTAGATGCTATGGCTAGGGCGGCGATAATTCTGCCCAGGGAACTCGCTGACAGCTTAGTCAGAAATCTACTGGGGTAAGCTTATTTGGAATTTCTTATTCCTTTTTCTCGGTCGGCCGTGAAAGACTTGCAGTTATGGATGGAAAGCTTGGCTATGTGCCAAAGACTATCCTTCCTTGAACATGAAAACAGGTAGCTGCATGCTTCGACTAGGCAGTCCAGCACCTCGCAGGCCATGGTCGATCAGCTCACTACTGAGGTGGTCCAGTTGAAAAAGATCTAGATACAACTGCTGAGCAGCTCCTAGGGTCTTAGCGAGCGCTGACAATTGAGAAGAATAAAAACCACGATCAGGCCCTCCAGCTCGATCGACTGACCAAGCAGGCTCATTCTTTCGAGGCCAAACTCAACTCTGCGAACGTCAGGAAGTTCCGGGCCATCGATGACTTAGATATTAAAAACAAAGAAACCCGGGTCTTGGCAAGAAACTTGAGGAGGCAGAGGCAGCTTTAGCTACGGAGCAAGTTAGCCGAACAGCTGAACAGTTAGCCCCAAATTGAGGAGTACCAACAAACAATTGCTGGAAAGGACGTCGAGCTGCAATCATTGAAGGTTGAGCTGGAGGCGTCCAAGGCTCAACTTGCTAAGTTACAAGAAGATAAGCCCGTCCGGTTGGAAACCTTCAGAGTTGAGTGTCTCCGTTCAGAGGGCTTCAATCAGATGCTTTTCGATCGGTCCTTCCGACTGTTTGAGGGCGGCTATCTTTCCACGAGGTCTCGAACAAGATTATCCAGAGGGAGAAGATTGTAGATTTGCTCCCCAATGATGTAACCACCGATCTGGCATAGTTTTATCTTGTATTTATCAACAACCTTTTGTGGCAACTCAGCAGCTTCTGTAAAAATTTTCTAAGTCTAATTCGATGTGCATTTGTTCAACATTTCAGAGTTCTCGTTCCCTTTAACCTTCATGTTCCGTCCTCGAGACTTAACGTAAGCGCAATGCAGAGCGCGAGAGCTAGGCCTGCTCGGAACTTGGCTGAATGGCTCAAGAGCCTAGAGACGTGAGAGTTTAGCTCACTTATAACTCGCCCGACTGGTGACACGTAGTGCGAGGGCTTTGCTCGTTTATAACTTGACCGAATGGCTCAAGAGTATGGAGGCGTGAGAGTTTAGCTCACTTATAACTCGCCCGAACGGCGCGAGAGTCTTTGACACTTAGCGCGAGGGCTTTGCTCGCTTATAACTTCGCCGAACAGCTCAAGAGTCTAGAGGTGTGAGAGCTTAGCTTACTTCTAACTTACCCGAACAACGCAAGAGTCTTTGACACTTAGTGCGAGGGCTTTGCTCATTTATAACTTGGCCGAATGACTTAAGAGTCTAGAGGTGTAAGAGCTTAGCTCTCACTTATAACTCGCTTGAAAGACGCGAGAGTCTTTCATGCTTAGCGCGAGTGCTTTGCTTGCTTATAACTTGGTCGAACGACTTAAGAGTCTCGAGGCGTGAGAGCTTAGCTCACTTATAATTTGCCCGAACGACATGAGTCTTTGACACTTAGCGCGAGGGCTTTACTCACTTACAACTTGGTTGAATGACTCAAGAGTTTGGAGTCGTGAGAGCTTAGCTCACTTATAATTCGCTCGAAAGGCGCAAGAGCTTTTGACACTTAGTTCGAGGGCTTTGCTCGCTTATAACATGGCTGAACGACTTAAGAGTCTGGAGACGTGAGAGCTTAGCTCGCTTATAACTTGCTCGAACGACACAAAAGTTTTTGACACTTAGTGCGAGGGATTTGCTCGCTTATAACTTGATCGAACGACTCAAGAGTCTGGAGGCGTGAAAGCTTAGCTCACTTATAGCTCGCCTGAATGGTGCGATAGTCTTTGACACTTAACGTGAGGGTTTTGTTCGCTTATAACTTGGCTGAACGACTCATGAGTCTAGGGGCGTGAGAGCTTAACTCACTTATAACTCTCCCGAACGGCGTGAGAGCTTTGACACTTAACGTGAGGGCTTTGCTCGGTTTTAACTTGGCTGAATGACTTAAGAGTTTGGAGGCGTGAGAGCTTAGCTCACTTATAACTCGTTCGAACAGCGCGAGAGTCTTTGACACTTAATAATTTTTCATTCAAATCTTCCTACATTCATAGAACAAATTTTTTTACAATTTACATGAATTGAATCGCAAACTTACTACCTGACTCGATAGGGCTGTAGATGGTTTGTGCTCTAAGGCCGGTCCAGATTCCTCCCGTTCTCATTTTGTAGATAATAAGATCCTGAGCTGAGCTTCTGAATTACTTTATACGATCCACCCCTTACTAATATCGTCTTGACTCTTTTCCAGACTAAGTCGTCGACTTGGAATGATCTGGGAATCACCCTTCGGTTATAGTTCTGCTTCATCCTTTGTCGGTACGCCATTAGTCGAACGACTGCTTGATCTCTGATTTCATCTACCAAGTCTAATTCCATGAGATGTCGCTTGGGATTGTCTTAATCATATAGCTGTCTTCGATCGGACTCCACGCATATCTCAATCGACACTACTGCTTCTCCTCCATACACCAAGTGAAATGGGGTTATACTAGTAGCTTCTCGACGGTGGGAAGTTCATCGACCTAGCTTCCTCCTAGGTGGTCGAGCCGAGTCCTGAGTCCTCTAAGGATTTCTCTGTTGGTGACTTTTGCTTGATCGTTGCTCTGGGGATAGGCTATTGAAGTGAAGGCCTGTAGAATACCATAGTCGGCACACTACTCCCCAATCCTTTGTTATTGAAATTGCCTTTCATTATCAGAGACGAGCTTGTGAGGAACGTTGAGCCAGTACACAATATTTTACCATAAAAATTTGATAACTATTTGTTCGGTTATCTTAGCAAGTGGTTTAGCCTCATTCCATTTAGAGAAATAATCCACGGTTACGAGAAAAAATTTTCTACCAGTCGCCATTGGAAAAAGTCTAACGATATTTATGGTCCACTGGTCGAATAGACAAGAGATAATGGATGCTTTCAGTTCTTCGGTAGGTCAGTATGGTATGTTCTAATACCTTTGACAAGATAGGTAAGTTGCCACTGCCTATGCGACGTCTGCTTGTGAGGTAGGCAAAAAATATCCAGCCAGTAAAATTTTCTGAGTTAGAGAGCGGTCGCTCGGATGACTGCCACAAGAGCCTTGATGCACTTCTTACAGGATGTATTGAGTGTCTTCTGATATGATGCACTTGAGTAATGACCTCGAGAAAACTCTTTTGTATAGGTGGTCTTCAATTAATGTGAATCGCCCGACTCTTTTTTTTATTAACCAAGCCTGCTCTCGGTCGGTCGGCACGTTGCCCGATCGGAGGAACTCAATAAAATGTGTCCTCCAATCACTTGAGACTCTCATTTATGTTGTTCTCTCGATGCGAGCTACCAACATCACCTGCTCGATCGGCTTATCCAACACTGTAGGACTTAAGGAACTTGCTAACTTGACCAACTTGTCCGTATATTGGTTGTTCGCCCGGGGGATCTTTTGCACGATCACCTTTTGGAATCTCGCCTTTAACTTCTCAAAAGCCTCAGTATATAATTTTAACCTGACGTTATTTATTTCGAAAGTACCTGAGAGTTACTGGGCTGCTAGTTGGGAATTCGAGTGGATAAGGACCCGTGTGGCTCCCACATGCCTAGCTGCTTGTAGACCGACGATTAGTGATTCATATTCTGCCTCATTATTTGTAGCTTGGTAGTCCAGCCGAACGGACAGTTGTATTTTGTCTTCTTATGGTGATATTAAGAGTATTCCTACTCTGTTGCGGACGACCCGTCTATATATATTCTCCAAGTTGCCTATGGCTCGGTGTTCTGTACTTCAGTGACAAAATTGGCTAAGGCTTGTACCTTGATCGCCGATCTGTGCTGGTACTGTATATTAAACTTGCTCAGCTCCGTAGTCCACTTGATTAGCCGTCCGGACGCCTTGGGTTGAGGACTTTCCCTAGCGTGCTGTTAGTTAACACAATTATGGGATGCGAGAGAAAATAAGAGTATAACCTCTGAGGGCCGAGGACTAACCCGTACGTTAACTTCTCAAGACAGGTGTAGCCACATTCGACATCTTTCAATAAGTGACACAAGAAGTACACCGGTTGTTGTTCATTGTCGTTTTGTCGCACCAACGCTGATTTGACCGCTTGCCGGCGATGAACTTTGCTAGTACGGGTAAAGAAGTTAAATAATTCTTGAGTTCTTTTCGTGCTTTATCACATGCTGCTTCCCATTGAAACTTCGTATAGAAATTTAAAGAATGGATGACTTCGATAGGACGACTTGGAGATGAATCTTGACAAGGCAGTAATCCGTTCAGTCAGCCGTTGAGCTTCCTTTAAATTGCACAGAGGGGGCATGTCTTGGAGTGCCTTCACTTTGCTTGGATTTGCTTCGATTCCCCGCTTGGTTACGATGTAACCGAGAAATCGTCCGCTTTTTGCTCCGATCAAGCACTTGCTAGGATTGAGCTTGACTCCGTACTTCCTCAAGGTCTGACATGTCTCCTCTATTCTGCACAAAGTCAGTAGCTCGGAGGGATTTTATCAACATATCATCGACGTATACCTCCATATTTCTGTCGATCTGCCTCCGAAACACCTTGTTCATCAATCTTTGGTAGGTGGTTTCGGCGTTCTTCAGCTCGAACAACATGACGTTGTAGTAGAAGGTCCCGTTTGTCGTGATGAAGCTGACCATTTTTTAATCTTCTTAGGCGAGCGGAACCTGATGGTAGCCCTGATAAGCATCAGCATGCAGATCAGCTCGCAACTAGCTGTGGAGTCCACTGATAAATGTGATAAAGGATAGTAGTACTTTGGACAGACTTTGGTCAGATCTCGAAAGTCGATGCAGATCCACCATTTGTTGCTCGGCTTGGAGACCAACACCACATTGGCGAGCCAACTCGAGAATTGTACTTTGCGGATGTACCCAGCCTCCAATAACTTCTCTACCTTCGCTCGGATAATCTGGTTATGTTCCGAGCTGAAATCCCTCTTTTGTTTCACTGGCCTGGTGTCCGATCAGACGTGTAGCTTGTGTTGTGTTATCATTGACGAGATACCTAGGAGCTCATGAGTTGCCCACACGAACATATCATGGTTCTGCCTTAGACAGGCAACCAGCTTGGCCTTCTTTTCCATGCACAGAACGACCGTGATAAAGGTAGTGGCACCCGGTCGGCTGGGATGCACTTGTACTTCTTCTTTCTCCTTATAGATCTGCGTGGGAGGTTCCTCTAGAGTTGCATTTACGTCCAACCGTTGCACCTTTTGAGCGGCTCGGCCAATATGACATTATAAGTGGATGGAGTGTCAACTACAATGAAATTAGTTGTCCTCATCCTCTTGAGCGGCTCTTCCCTGAGTGATATAGCCAGCGGAGCCTAGTCGATTGGCAACATTTCGTTACCCGTGAAACCGTATAAGGGACTCGTCATGGGCTTGAGCTCGCTCTGATCAATTTAGAGTTTGATCAAATGCCTTCTTGAATATAATATTCACTGAGTTATCTGTATCTACAAAAGTTCAGTGAATGCTATAATTAGCAATTACTGCCTTGATGATAAAGGCGTCATCACTAGGGACTTCTACTCTTAAATCATGAGGACCAAAATTGATCTTTGGCCCCTTTGTTCTTTCTTTGCTGCACCCGATAGTATAGATTTCTAATCGCCAAGCATGTGACTTCCGAGTCCTGTTGGAATCACCATCGATTGAGTCTCCTGTGATTATGTTAATGTCGCTGCCAGCGGCATTACTACGATTCTCTTCTTCCCAAGCAGACGGGCATGACCGCTCGGATGACACTTGGGTAGGCCTTTGATAATCTCTTCGTTGGGGTTGCGGTTAGTGCTGTTCAATTGTCGGCCTGCCCTCGTGTTGTCCTCTCGATCGACGGTGATAGTAGCGGTCAGGAGACGGGGATCGGCGGCGGAATCTTGGAGGAGCTAGTTGACGTGGCTTTGGTTTGAGATGATAGGAATCTCTAGTGTTATGAGTTGTTGAGCGGTGATAACTACAGAAGAGCGGTGCCCACGGTTGGGACTCGGTGAACTTCGTTTGCTCAACCTCCATATGCTGGATTGTATGAGTTCGGGGCTCTTGGTGTTGTTGCGCTAATCCCAATCGGTGCCCTTTTGGCGGTTGATGGGTATGGGCCGCTCGACGCTCCAGGACAGCTACTGGCTCGGGAATTACTTCCTTCTTTCGAGTTGACTAGGCCTCCTAGATGTTGATGTATTTAGTAGCCCACCCGAGCAAATGGTTGAAGTCCCTCGGGAGCTTTCGGATGAATGAACGAAAGAAGTCGCCATCTATAAGTCCTTGGGAAAAGGAATTTACCAAGATTTCAAGGGTGACTGATGGGACATCCATACCCACTTGGTTAAATCTTTTAATGTAGGCCCGCGATGCTTCCTTGGGCTCTTGTTTAACTGCGAACAGGTTCATGTTCGTCTTCTGGTAGCGGCGGCTACTAGCAAATGTTGTAAGAAAGCCGTTCGGAAGTCTTTGAAGCTGCAGAAGGATCCGATTGGCAAGTGTTTGAACCATTTCTGCGCCGATCTGGAGACCATGGTGAGGAATACTTGACACTTGACATCGTCGGTGTACTGGTGGAGCGTGACCATGTTGTCGAACTTGATTAGATGGTCTTCGGGGTCAGTTGTCCTCATGTACTCTCCGATCGTTAGAGGCCTATAGTGGGAGGCAACTGATCGTCAAGGATTTCTTATGAGAATTGCCTGTTGATCAACTCGGGAGAGTTGTCGAGTCGGGGTTCTTTGCCTTTCCACCCATCCCGGACGGGCACGCTCTCCAAGAGAATCCTTGTGTCCTGTCCCCTCAGTCCTGCTCTTCCGAGGGTGTGTGAAATAACGCTCGGTGATATAAAATTGACGCGTTTGGTGCTTCTCGGAAGGCGCCACTTGGCCTGTTGTTCGACTTACGGCCGACGGGGTCTGTTGCTCGACCTCTTGGGTTAGCTCGTTGGCCTGTCGTTGACATGGTCGAGTCATTCGGCGCTCAACAATCGACTGTTGTTTCTTGTTGTTGCTACACCATCGTTACAGCTCGAGAACTTATCAACATCTCTAAATTTTCCTAGGTTAGCGTCACAGGAGTGAGTCGTCCAACGCCTTCTATCTTCACGTTTCGGCTACAGGTGAACTTTCCACAGACGGCGCCAAATATGATCCTGTCCGAAAGCGAAGAAGATGATAGGCTGGGAATGTGGCTCTGCAGTTGACCGGGTGAAGACTCCTCGCTATCTTGCAAAACCAAGAGCGTTAGTGCCTGGCCAGAAAGGAGTTTCCGGTGTTGGTCCTTCGATGTTCAAATTAGTTTTCAATCTAATGGAGAACAGTAGTAGAGAAAACTGTAGCTAGAACGTGTAGAATAATAAGATATCGCATACCTCTGCTTATGGATGAGAACCCTCTTTTATACTGTCACCGTATCGTCTGTGCACTCATCTCAAAGCATATGCACGTTTTCTAAAGCGTTCTTGGAAAAGACAAGTCAAAAAGTCTCTAACACCTTCCTTAAGCGATCACACAAATCTTTGATGTGATGGGCTAGAAGCTTCTAAAGTATGATTTGCCTGCTGGACATGGTCTGTAGTTAGTGGCACAAATCTCCAAAAGAGTACGAGGAGATATGTAGGTGGCCCCGATCGGAAGTCGCTCAGCGGGAACAGAGGCCGCTCGTCGAGGACTTCCTAGCTTAGTTGCATCGAATAGAGTTGTTTTCCTTCATTCGACTTTTCTATTGTCGGAGGGCTGCCTTTCAGCCGATCGGCCATGCATCCGGTTGGCCGGGACGGTGGTCCGGGGGAGTCATTGTTTGTCTCTTAACCCCAGTCATAGGTTTTCCGCAAACGACCGTCTGGATGACCACCTTAGTTTCGCATTGGGGCTGTTCAGCCAGCTACGCTCGATCAATGAACCTGGACTTTTGACTGTCTTGACTTTGACCTCCATGTCGGCCACTCTTCCCTACTTTGACCCATCTTTGGTGGGAACCCCTCTCCATCACCGTATTAATAGATAAACTGATATTTGCAAATAATATAATTCAAAGCTTTGTATTCTATAGAAAAATCGGAAACCAAGGGTTCAAGTAGAACAAACACTTAATATACAAGTTGTATGGGATTAAGAAAAAATACTGCTGGAATTTTTAAGGCAGGTAACATGAAATCGTTGTTGCCAAATTCTTTTAAATATCTTGGATCAGTTATTTAGCATGAAGGAAATATTTATGAAGATGGCATTAATATGAGAAGGAATGTACGGAGAGAAGACTAAAGTTTTATGCATTATTGTGTGCCATTCAAGAGAGTAGAAAATGAATATGAGCATAAATTTTAGTATCAATATATAATAAGATGTGGGAATAGTTTGTTCGAGGATCGAGAGGCTGTGCTAGAGGGGATGAATAACAAATGTTTCTAATTAAAGATTTAAACAATTCTTGCTGATTGCTAGCAAGGTAAGATCATAACAAATCGAAGTGGAAAATAAATAAAAACAAATACGAAGGCAAACAAATTAGGTGACATAAGATTTAACGTCATTCACAGCTCCTCATGAGCTGCTATGTCCATGGTCTAAGTCGTTGTATTGCCACTAATCTTTTTCCTTCTTGGTTAAGTTCTGGAGGTGGAGAAATTTACACAAAAAATTTTACAATTAAAAACTCAAGGACGGCTCTCAATTTATTCAGGAATATGCTCAAATATAGTTGAAAATGTTTCAAACCCTAAATTACGCTCCTTTGATAGCTTTATTCGACCTCTTTTCCATTGTTACCCGATGCTAGTGGTCGATTGGGATTCTTCATCAATCGATTAGTTAATTGTTAATGTCAGTCGATCACCGTTGCTGCTCTATCAACGACTTCTGTCAGTGTGGATTGTGTAACAGAAGTTGATCAGAAATTGCCCCACAAGCCGACTCAGCAACCGACTGGGCCATGAACAAAACATTCTTTACACTGGCCATCTAGATGTAGTCCATTGCACCATCTGACTAGCAACTGATATTCCATAAGCTGGTCTGAAACTCTAACTTCTCATATGTGATTTGGGGCTTCACTAGTTGACTAATTCCCATCCATCAGTCGCCAATCAGTCTATTGATTCCCATCCCAAAAAATCACAAATAGAAAACTCTTGTACTCGAACTCTAAGTCCTCGATTCAGTTATCAACTCCTTTACTGGTCAACTAATCCTATGACTCTGGCCATTTTAAAACCCGAGTCTACCTATAGTGAGATACTACCCTTCACCGAGGTACAATTCTCTTAATGCTCAAACTCTCCAACAGTTTACCTTGCCTTGAAGCCAGTTCTTGTTAAACTACTTTTCCCTCAAATGCATCTGAGCCTTCGACTCCTACTTGTGCTATCCTTTATGCCTTCTCCTTTGCCTGCGATGTTCGCTTCCTTGGCTTAGTCATCCCCCAATGCTCCTTGTCTTACCGTTCTTCAGATGCGTCACACCATCCTTCTTTGAACTTTATGGACCTTGAGTCATTAGATCATCATCTAACCTTGACCACACCAAAGTCTCGCATGACTCAAATACACGTCAAATACAATACTAATCTTAACGTAAACTATTTGCTCAATCCATCAAAATATCGACCCTTAGATGATATTAACATGTTTAAAGGCAACTAATAAATTCATGAATTATTCGAATAGTTATAAGGGATAGAGGGAAACTAGAGAAAATTTCAACATAATCAAAATAATTTAGTCACTTTGAATGTTATTAGTGATATAATTTTGGATATATATAATATAATCTTAGTACTTAGAGTTTCTAACTTTATTTGTTTCCTTTTCTTGTGTCAAATCTTGGGGACAACATTGGTATGGAAATAATGAAAAGATGTGCGCATTGCCAAAGTATATATATGAGCAGAAGGATTGTAGGATTGGATGGCGCAAGGGGGGCGGGGGTGTGAATAGGCGCGTATATTTTTTTATTATTTCAATCATTCTTGTCTCTATAATATGTTAGTGCGCATATGAAATATAAATCAAAACACAAGCATAAGATGCAAGTACAAAATTAGTTAGCTTTTATGTGGTTCAAAATGTCGATTTTTATTTCATGGCTTATTATCCGTCGATGGATCACTTCACTCCTAGAATCATTATTATCCTTTCTCCTTTTCCGGATATACTTCGGAGGCAGAGAAACTTCTTACAATAACTTAGTCTTACAACATCACAAGAAATATAAAGAAATACATGCAAAATACAAACTAATGTGATAAATGAACTTACAATCAAGAACCCTTTGCGTGCTTTAGTTTGCATTTTGAAGGCTAGTGTCATAAATGAACAAAACGTTTGTGGTAAAAACTAGTTTATGTTCATTTAATATACAATGGACAAGCTTGAACAAGTCAATAAACTAAATGAGCAAACTTGAAGATATACACATTTAGTTTGTTAATATATTGTAAACTCTTCGTGAATAATGTCCACGAACAACGTTTGTGAACCATACTTATCAATAAAGTTCTTATTAAACTTGTAAATGGACAAAGAAACTCTCAAAATGAACAAATAATATTGGAATATCAAGTTCGCTAACTAACCAAACAAGTTTAAAAAGTAAAATTAAGAGCTTGATAACATTTAAATAAACAAAGCTCAAGCCAAGCTTGAACCAAAATCAAGTGAATAAAAGGGAAACTAAGCCGAGCTTGAATAACTGTACCATTGAGTTTGTTTATTTTAGGGTCAACTTGGATTGGCTCAACGGCCTTATTAAACAAGCTTAAACAACACAAAGTTTGACACAACTTTGCTTATTTACAATATCTTGAAGGCTTTAGAATACAACAACACTCACTTAAGAACCCAACAAACAACACTCACCCAAGAACCCAACAAACAAATGTTTCGAATCCTTTACAGATCTAGGCTTTTGTTAATGACTTGAATCTGTCGATCAATCGATTGCTTGTTGAACAATCGATTGATCTCTTCCTTCTAATTGATTACTGTACTGTGGTTATCAAGAATTCAACCATTGTTGTAACTTTATGTATCCCGGGTCACCAATGGATGTTGTTGTGACATTGGTCAACTCATATTACTATTTCTAGTTGACTGCTAATGCACTAGTTGACTAGTAAATATTATGTTAGTTCTCATGCAAGCATAGTTGACTGATTCTTTTGTTAGTCAACTAGTATGAGCATCACTCGATTAATCCAAATTGTAATTCATTCAAATCACAAGTTTGTGGTTTTAAATTTCTAATTGACTGACAAGCTGATTGCAAACACATTTAAGTTTTGATTCCATTTAAGCCTGAATTGACTCACTAGTCGACTCTAACAGTATCCAAATCACGAATTTGTCCAAACCAAGTTTGTGGTTTTAGATTAATCAATTGATTGCTCCTACTTCATTAGTTGATTGACACTTTGATTCCATCCACACCCATGTTGAATCCATGTCGTGCCAAATGACTCTATATCTTTGGGATTTCCTACTTTGTCATGCACAACTCAACCTTGACTCACCAAGATATCATTCTTGCTTAGTATCTAGTTGAACTTATTAAGATTTTCCTTGCCTAGAGATTCTGTCTCTGGGACTTAATATTCCGCCAACCTTGGCCTACTAGGATTTTCACTTGTCCACCCTCAAGACGATCTTAATCCGCTAGGACTTTTACGACCTAAAGTTCACTTCTTTGAGACTTCAACCTTGCCTAACATCCCGTTACCTTTTACCAGCCATGATTTCATCACTTACCTAAAGTTCGCCCCTTTGGGACTTCAGCTTTGCCCATTCACCTTTGGCCTTTTAGGATTTATCACGTGCTAAGCATGCATTCTTTTATGACCTTTTTGGATTTCCATCACTACGTAGTATCTAGTCCTCTTCCACGAGTTACTTGAACTTCAGTCATTGCCAAACATCTAATCCTCCTTCACCTTAACCTTAAGCTGCTAGGACTTTTCTCACGTGCCTAAGATCCAATCCTTTTTGACTTGTGAAGACTTCCCTCACGTACCTAAGATTCCATTGCCAACAATGGTTGCACTTTTTAAACTAAGGGCCTAGCCTGCCTGACCCACTTGGAGTTCTCATCAACTCCAAGACCTTTTCCCACCTAGACTTTTTCACTATCAAGTATTCGATCAATTTTCACCTACTTGACAAATCCAAACACATTGCTCAACCATCAAACATATTGGTGAAATATTAAAATCTAATCCATACCGTGGTCAATTGCACCTAGGCTCAGGTGATGCATCTGGGCTTGCACGACACATCCAGACTCGTTGCTGGGCAGGTGATGCGTCCGAACGAGGCACGGTGCGTCGGCACCATAGGCTTGCTTGTGCCTAAAGCACAGTCTAAGGCAAAGGCCTAGTGCGCCGACACCAGAGCTGCCTCGCTCGCCCACCATTCTCTCTCTTTGACCTCCTAAAGCACCGCCTAAAGCATAGGCAGCGATGCTCGCCTCATGTCTCGGCCACCATTTAGAACACTGTCTAAAAGTCATTTTGATTGCAATACCGAGGAAGGCAATATGTCGAATAGAAAATAAGTATGAAGACTACGTCAAAATATAAAGACATATACGAAGACAGCTTCTGATTTATTGGCTTATCTTTATCCAAATTAGACCTTAGTGAAATCAAAATCTTTTGATATTTTGCATTAATAACTAAAAAAGCCAAGATTTTGAATTGATTTGGTTTCTTTGTGTCTTTTTTGATGCCCATCCCTATTATCGTTACCATCAATACATCCTTGTAGTGTTGACATCAGATAGTTGATCATAGATTGTGTGTGCATCTAGAGGGATAAAAAAATGTATGACCTAAACATAAAATTCCTTTATTTGCAAAGTCAATATAAAGATTAAGTGTAGTGGAATAATAAAAGTAATAAGAGAAATTGCAAGTGCTAACATGGATAGTTTACATGGTACTACTCCACGGCCTAACGATCTGTTAGGCAGGGGTGGAGCCAATGTAGGCCCAGTGTGGGCAGCTGCCCACACTTGGCCGGAAAAGAAAAAATGTTAATGTACATGGCAGTGCAGCAGCAACCGTAGAGACAAGCCATGAACGAAGCAGTGGAAGTCAACTCTCTTTTTCTCTATTTGCATGATAATTTGGTGGGAATTTAAAATCGGAAAGAGAAAGAGAAAGAGAGCGTTTTGGTATGAATCAGATGACAGATAAGAGGGCAGGCAGTGGCGGAGATTTACATGAAATTAAAAAGTATTTTAAAAATAAAAACATAATCATTAAATGATGAGTTTATTTGACAAAAGAGTATGTCAACAGAGTCTACTAAAACTCCCTCTGTTTACAAAGGTATTTATTAGGAACTATAGATAGAACAATTACTTTGAAACTAATTTTCTACTGATTTACAATGTCCCATCATAATCCATTAAAAGTGATAAATTTGTATCACTACTGTGTTGATTTATTTTATGATGTTATTGATATGCAACTTCAAGAGTTAAATAATCGTTTTCTCAAAAGCAGTTATGGAATTACTCTTTTGTATACCTTGTTTTGTACCCACACAATTCATTTTTGATTTTTGACAAGAAAAAATTAATGCAGAATTGAACCTCATTTCGAGTTAGATTCTATTTGTTCAAACCTCAATTTGAGCAAAATCGAACTATAATTTGAAATAACTTAAATTTGAGTTCGATTCGAATTATTTATACCTTAATTTAAGCATATTTAAATTAAAAAAATTACGTAAAAATAATCAGAGTTTGATTTAAGTTCGGTTCGCGAGCTGCTCGTGAACAATCAAATAAAATATTATAGATTCGAATTCGTCATGAAAAAATTATCGAACATCTAGTTCGGCTTGAATTCTATAATTTTGTATATGAATCAAATTTGTTTCGAGCCTGCTAAAAAAACTTACAAACATGTTCAATTCATTTTCACCCTAATTGTCAACACTTAATCAAAATCTTAGCTCAGCCCTTAGGTGGATTAAGTCTCAAATTCCCACTACGAACTTTGAGAATGGTTAGGAAACTTCGTACATAAAATATTTAAACTTCTTACATAAAATCTTTTTACAAATATGAATTAAACACAGAGAAGATATTACCAAACGTGAGCATTAGAAGTCTTAGAATGAGCATATAAAGAAGCCAGTACTTATTGTGTATCAGTTGCATATTTGAGGTCCCCTTGCATCATGATTTATAGTAATGCCGATGTATTCTAACTCTTCTATCTTATCTGGGTATTTTTTGGTGGAAATCAATTGCCTCAATTTTTTAAGAGTCAACTAGTATCCACATAAGAAAATGTTATCACGGCCAATATCCAATTTACTAACTCTTGTAGCTAGTTGACTAATAATACATAGAGTTGACTGTGTTGGATAAAATCACAAGCCTAAGTTCAAACATCAGTCAGATAAGTCTATGTTTTGCTCAACTTATGCCTCATAAGCCATCGTAATCTTTTGAAATCAAGCTCATGCTTAGATTATGACTAGGAACTCATGTTCCTCTATCGAAGGCTCTCAATCAAGCCTATCCAATATGTAATCGTAAACCCAAAGATTCATTGTCTTCTGATTATCACAGCCATAGTTTGCAAAATCGTAATCCAAGCAAGATCGATTTGGGGTCAGGATAGGATTGGTCGAGATCGGATCATAGAATCATACGATCCTACCAAAACCCCTTAAAATTTTATGGTACATGCTAAATTATTAGAAAAAAAATCTAAAAAAGGTCATGTACATATAAATAGATTAATAATTTTGTATATACATGCAATCGCTGACACTCGACACCTGACATTATTATATGTATAAATTTAAATTAACTAGTAATTTAACTACTATTTCTAGCATAATAACACTCGATAATATTTATATTTTCACATCACAAAATGAAAAAGTATAAAATTTCTACTAACACAATAGCAATAATCGCATTCAACCTCAAGAATGTTCTCTTGGTTCACAAGATGACTCAATTTAAAGGCCAACAAAATAGTTGATGTAGTGAAAGCTATTGAAACCTTTGATTCAAACATGAACGCTGCAAATAATCATCTAAAAATCTATTGATTCCACATAATACTAGGCAATAAACATCCAAAAACGTATCGTTTTGGGGAAATGAAACGACATAATATTATTGATTAAAAACTAGCTAAAAACAACTAGATAGACGTTTAAATAGTCTGAGAACCATAACCCTATCTCTGTAAAAGAATAAAATAACCTAAATTATAAAATAGTCCAAAAGATAATAAGAAAAGAAAAAATCTTCCGGGCCTCCGAAAAGGTTTTAAACGATATTTTTTGAGTCTAAAATTGGACGGTTATCAACTATATATCTCTGAATGACTTCGATTTAATATATTATAGGTCTCGTGGTTCAACCCGAATCAAAATTTATGACCTCTCAAAGTTTCTACCGATCCTGGTCCGATTCTTTTCCAATCCTACCAATCCTGCTCCGACCCACCCACTGATCCTACTCCTATTCCACTATAAAAAAAACGATCCTGAACGATCTAGGATTGATTCGGTGTTCCGGCAATCCAAGATCTCGATTTTGCAAACATGGATTCACAACTTTATGCCGTCCAAGAGTCCATCTCTATCCTTTGGATGGGTTAATCCTACTGCCTGCTAATGGACCTTTTGAGTCTTGAGTTGGTCATGCCAAGTCAACATCACAATCATGGTTTAAAATATCGACCCGGGCCGAGGTTTCGGTCCTAGACCGGAACGATACGATTTCAGTATCGTATCGTACCGTGCCGATACGGTTTCGGTATTTTTTTATTTATATATAATAATTAGTATATAAATATATTTATTGTGTATAATTTAAAAATAAGTTGTATATTAATTTATATAAATTATTTGAACAACTTAATATAGTTAGAAAAAAAATTAAATATAGTTTTCTTTAAAAATTATTAATAACTCGAATTAAAATTGATATATTATAATTATATAAATTATTTATTTATTTATTTAATTATCAGTTTAAATAATATATATTTAAAATAGTAAAAAAATCACACTATCAATTAAACAGTAAAATAATAAAATAATAATAAAAATTTATCAGAATATAAGTATGATTTTTTTTTTAAATTTTATAATTTTTTATAATTTTTTATAATTTTTTAAAAAAAATTTAATTTTTAAATAAAATTTAAAACAGTAAAATAATTTATAATATCAATTAATAATTTTTCTAATTTTAAATATATTTTTTTATATATTTTATAAAAATAATTTAGTTAGAGCTTATGAAAGCCTATTCGAAATATTACACCTCAGTTGGGAGTTGGGAGTTGGGAGTTGGAAATTGTTTAAATTAATTAAATCTTTTATGTTATTTTTTCTTAACAGTGCATCATCATCACGCAACGGGCGCGCTAGTCGCCAGAAGCGCTAGAAGCGTCACGCGACGCTTCCATAGTCGGTGGAAGCGTCGCGGGACGCTTCCAGCATTGCAAAAGCGTCACGAGACGCTTTCGCTAGTGCTAGAAGCATCGTGCGTAGAGGCGTCCCACGATCGACAAATGACGCACGCGAAATTTATTCGCGTGTGGTGCCGGTTTCCCTTCTGCACTGGAATTGTAAATTTCGACAGTTTCAGGCGGCAGGGCTCAGCACTTCAAACATTGATCACAATTCGACCATGTTGATCTACAATGTTCACGTGTGCATGTTGCCAAGTCCTTGCAAACTCCATGTACACATTAGTAACACTGAGAAAATCCTAATTTAAAAACCTTTGTAACATATCAAAATATTTCTGAGCATTGTGACCTGCGGGACATTGCACCAATAATTGTGACTCATGAACTCTATTCTTTTCAGTTTTGCACAATTATATAATAATTTCAATATTTTTATTGGAAAGTTCATTATTGGTTTGATTCTAAAGCTTCTTAATATGATTCTTGTAAATGTATAAAGCTACAATTACGTTTTTTTTCCCTTCATGGTTTGTAGTAAAATGCATCTACTTTTTCAAACTAAGACTTTGGGTGGTCAGTATTGTAGTAGAGTAACATTGGTTCAAACTTACATCGCCCTTGGGCTGACTTAGGTGATTGCGTGGTGCATGTAAGTGTATATGCTTTAAGCAGTGTATATGGCTTATCTTATCATGGTATAGAACATGATCTAGTCAATTGTCTTCATATTTTCCCCAAATCAATTGCTAGTTAACATGATGTTTTTGTTTAACCTTCCAAGACAGTTCTACAGGAAGATGTAAAGTTGCAATTTTTGTTTATGTTTTCTTTTAGACTATATCTTTTTGTTTTATTTAATACTTGCTGTAAAATTGACCATATTATTAATATACTTGCAGCAAAAATACCATTTCCTTTAACCCAAAGATTCAGGGGAATGCTACAGAATGGGATTGACCTGAGCACTGTTGATGTCAGCTATGTCAGCAGTCGTTCTTGGTATATGATGCTGTATTATTTATTGTTTCTGTTTGTCTGCCCTTATCTTTTATTATCCAAGGACAAGATATGAAATTCAATTCTCCAACAGGTACTTTCTTAATTTGTTTGGACTAAGGGGTTTATTCACTCTTATTCTCGGTGAAGAAAACGGTCAGTACAAAAATCGTCATTTTGTACTAACTTTTAGGATTCAGATTAGAGTTACTTATATGGCTGATTATTCTATTTGTGGATACTTTTGTATGTCTTCTTAGCCACGGATGATACACAGCGAATGATGCAAATGAGTGGATTTGGTTTTGATCCAACAAGGGTAAATTGTCTAGAAATCATATTCTGTTTCTAATGATGAAATATATTGATGATTGCAATTTTTTTCTTTCACTATGTAGCAACTTTTTGGGCAATACACTTCGTTTCATGTATGATTTTCGTACACTAATGCTGCACAATCTTTGACGGAATGATGAGGTAGAGATTGTTCATATAATTTGTACTACATTATAAATTACACTATGTATAAATTAAACTATGATTTAATGAGCCCTCTTTGGCCCCACAGATTGGTGTAGTTGTTACCTGTATGGTATTTGCTCCAATAGGTTTTGGGGTCAATTCTCAGTGGGTGCAAATGCCTCGTTGAGTGCCTGACCTCCCCATGCAAAGGATCAATGCTCTGGGGCAAAATAACCTCCGTGATTTACCTGCTTGTATTTACCGTGAGGCCAGCGATATTGGGCCGCTTGAGGTGTGATATCACCTTTTAGCTCCAATGAGCCTCTTTACATATTTAATTTAGGGACTGGAAATTATGGTTAATAATTATAGAATTTTTTGTAGTATTTAGATCAAATGGGATTAAAGAATCTCTTCAGAAAAATAAAGGTTGTAAAAGTGTAGGTCTGGATGGTGTTCCTAGTGAAATTTAAAGAATTTAAGGGATCGACATAATCTAGAAATAAGTTAACAAATTTTTGAGGATTAAGAAGAAGCTCAGAAATTGAGGAAAAGTTCTAATATATATTAATAAAAGGGATATACAATGTTGTAGCAATAGAGAGATTTAGTTCTGAATTGAGATTTGAAAGAAGAAACAAGAGATGAAGCAAAATTTTCAAAAAAAAAAATTTGAGTTCATTGAAGATCAATTTTAGATACTCTTTAATTTGCAAAAGAATTAATATATATAAAAACGAAGAATTTACATATGATTTTTAAACATAGGAAAAAAAAGCTATTATAGAGTTTATAGAGAATTACTGTGGTGATTTCTGGAGAGAGGATATCTAGCGATTATATTAATGTAATAAGAATTTGATAGCAATAGATGATTTTTCCATACTGTCGGTTAACACCAAGCTTCAACTCTAGTAGAATCTATGTTTTAACATGACTATTTTTTAGTCACTAGGTTTATATTAATCTGTTAAAGTCTTAAAGATTGATTGTCACAACCCATTCAGTCGTTTCCACGTGTGAAATTAGATTCATTTATGGTGGCGATATTCCTATTGGCATGGTTTTGTGCTGGTTGTTGGATCATCTAGAGGAAGCATTACAAAAATGCTTCCAATATGGAATTGTCACTGGCGAAACAAAAATGTTTCGCTCATCAATGGGCATGCAGAATAACACACGATCATTGACCCTGTATTTATATATTGGTATTAATTGAATCATTCATTAAAATTTGGTCTTTCATCGTTGATAAATTTACTATGATATCAAAAATTTAATCTTTATCATTTTTGATAATTTTCAGAGTTTAAGTGCCGAGAAGGATAGCCTGGACATCATTCAACATGAGTGGTTTCTTGCCAATATGGAGAAACGTGCTGAAGATGTCTTGAAGAAACTTCTCAAGTAGCCACATCAACTTCCCCATAATAGTGTCAAGGCAGACAAAGCATATCACTTCCTCATATTGACCTAACATCGAAAGATAGAGTTAAGCCGATTATAAAAGACATTTGAAATTCTTGTCTATGAAATAATCATTCATTTATTATGTGTTTTGGAGTGAAGGAAAGAATATTAACAAAAGATATAATTCTTTATTTGAAAATTGATACTCAGTGTGATTTATGTAACAATGAATTAAGAGATGTTGAATGAATATTAATTGTCCATGTTCACGTTGAAGAGTGATAACAAATGGATGCATAAAGAAGTAAAGAAATCTCATAGCGGAATTGACCAAAAGAAATTATAGATAGCTCACAACCAAGTGAATTTTGAGTTTACTTCCGTTTCGAAGTTTTGTGTTATTCACAAATAAAAGTTTATATTTTTTGTTTTACATCTTGATATTTAGATTTTATTTGAGCAGTTGGATAGTTGGCACTCACATAGAGTGTAGATATAGAGGTCCTATGTGAGTGTGATTACATATTAATTTCGTTTTAGATGATTTTACAAAGTCAGAAGGAAATAGTTTATACATTAATATTTTATGTGAGTGCGATTAGTATCCATGTCTCAAGACCAGTAGATTTTTTCCATATATGTTTCTCTGGCTAGAGGATATTCGGAGGGATTATCATATCCATTTCAGAGCCAATTACTACCTTGGACTGAAGCACGCAATGCCTTAGTTGGAGTTGGTCTACTAGTTCACCAAGTGCTGCACATTCAAGGTCCAGATTAGAATGATACTCTGAGATGTCTAGCTAAAGATTATTCATTTCATGGATATCTATTTTAATTGAATGTTTGGCTGGTTCGATCTTTAAGTCTATCCATTCTAGTGGAGAGCTGTCAAATGTGTAGATGACAAAAATCTCTTCTTAAGAGTCTGAGCTACAATGTATCTAAAGTTTATGTAATAGCCCGTAAGTCATGAGTGTAAATGGAGTGATCCATTTTTTTTCAAATTGTGCGGAATCAATTTTTCATAATTAATATTTACTTTCTGAAAAAAGTAAAGTAGTTGGCACTAACACCCATAATTCTTTGAGTTTGCACAGGATGTGGAGAACTTTTGACATTTAAATTTGTCACTAAATTATGCTTCATAGATTATTGTCATGCCTTCTAGCGGACTTATGCAAAATATTTTAAGTACTTCGTATAAGTTTAGAAAAGTCTGAAAAGTTGACTGCGAATGTATGTAGAAATGTCTTCTGGAAATAATAGTGGGAAATCCCAGAAGTATATTTTCTGAATCTATTTGCACCATAGTAATTGCAGCTTTTGTTTTAAGTTGTCTTTTATGGAGGTTTGCCAAAATTAAGAATGCATGTGAGTGTGGTCTAATGGCTATATTTCCATTTGTTCAAATTGGGAGCTTGTTGCTTGTAAGTAAGTCTTTGCTGGCTGGACTCGTTAATTAGTCTTAAGTAATATACTTATAAAAAAAATTAGGGCATACGTTTACCCCAACGGATTAAATGCATCATCCAATGAGTAAAACCCATTATAAAAAAGTTTGTCGCATTCTTGGATGACAATTTGTACTTCCGCCCAATCAGAATATATTCTTGCTTAAGTATTAGAAAATACTGCATAGCAATTTTTTTTTTTTTCATTCTGGTTTCTAAACAATTGTTAGAAAGTAATTGGACAAGACATTGATTATAATAATCTTGTAGTTGGAGCTTCCCAGTATTGTTGGGATGTTCCAAATATTTTCAAATAGACAATTTTATATGGTGTCAAGTTTTTCTCTTAATGAAAAATGAAATTGATTCAAATGTCTTATAAATTGTTGAAGTTCTTAGTTCCCAAGCTTCATTATTTTCATGACAAAGGTTATCACCTTCTTCTATCGATCCATATGTCCTATAATATAAGTTAATGTAAAAATCTGGACAACGTATTCACTAGGAAATTAATTGTTCCCATAATATGTTCTCATTGAATTCTTAATCCTCGATTTATAATTATGTTTGTAAACTTAAGTCATCTTTTTTTTACTTAAAGTATTTCTTAATCCCTTTGTTTGTATTTAACAATTGTCTCACAGTTAGTTCTAATAGTAATTTCTTACTTATTATAGATAAAAAACATAAATGCATTAAGATAATAGACTACTACTAAATTTTCATAATATAGGGAAGTTAAATGACCTTTTTCCTTGTTTCAAAAGCATATCTGCATAACGCTTTAGAGGTTTTGAGATCATATTTGGAAGTTTTTCTAAACATAACTCCCCATCTAGATCCACACTCATCAGTTTCTATTACTATGTAATCAATATCTAATGGAAGGGTTAACATTACGATAGTTTTAACCATTTCTTTAATTTGTTTTACTAACTCAATATTTTGTTGATAGAAATATTTGTCTTGTATTCGAAGTCTTGTTGTATAGTGGTCCACTAATTTTTCTTATATTTTAAAAGTAATGTTGGATGTAGTTAAGATGCCCAAGAAATGCTTTAAGAGTCTTTGTGTCTTCCATTTTGTCAAGGAACGTAAGTATTTTAGAAGTCATATGAGATTGAAGTGAATATTCTCTGTCCAATTTCTGCTCTGAGAAATTCGACATGTGTGGTGGCTAGTTTCATTTTCTCCCGAGATACTATAAAATCATGTTTTTTTCAAATAAGTTAAAAATCATATGTAGATGAGCATAGTGCTCATCCTTTGTTTTAGAAAAGACTAAAATATCATCAATATACACACAGCTAAACATGGAGACACCCCGAAAGATATTATCCATTTTTCGTTGAAAATTTTGAGGTGCTATCTTAAGTCCAAATGACATGACTAATCATTCGAAATGTCCTTCTAGACATGAGAAGACTGCACATTTGATTGAATCAGACACATTTGATTGAATCATGATACATTTTAACTTGCCAAAATCCTAATTTCATATCAAATTTAGAAAACCATTTTGAGTTTTGTATTTTGTTTAGAAGTTGATCTTTGTCAAGTATCTTATAACTATCTTCATAAGTATTATCATTTAATTTTTTGTAATTAAAAATTATTCTAGATTGTCCACGTTTTTGTTTAGATCCTTTATTTACTATGAAGGTCGGACTCCTATGTCTTGAGGTGAATTTTTGAATGGCTCCTAGGTTAAGTAGTTGTTTGATGTATAATGTGCATTCTTCTGTTTCCCAATTTGTAAACCTTAAGTCTTGTGTTTTTATAGTTAGATTTGGATTTATTATTGTTAATTTGCAATAGATTTTATCTCTTTCTCAGTATTTTGTGAGGTTTTCTTTTATGATTTCTAGTTTCTCTACTCTGGAGATTAAAGAATCTAGCTCTGATAGTGTATTGATTAAGTGAAGTAAAGATGTTGAAGATAGTAGGTCTCCTGGGATATCTAAGTTTGGGTTACTAAGGTCTTCATTTGTGAAAGTTTCTTCTAAATAAAGGCTTGTACAGTCAAGTATTACTAGTTTTCTTGTAGATCTTGGATAGCTAAAGCACATGAGTATTCCTGTGTTACTAGACAGGAGCCCTTACATGAGTTTTTAATTGGGCATTGATGTGAGGCATTGCTAATTATAGTAGGAGCAATGACAATAATAGCAGTAGAGGGTGTTGGATCGTGAAACATCGATAGAGGGGGGGTGAATATCGATTCGAAAAACCCCGTTGAAAAGAGTTAAGCGCAGCGGAATAATAAAAAAACAATGGACAAATGAACACGGTGTTTTTTACTTCGTTCGGAGCCTGTGACGACTCCTACTCGAAGGCCCGTACTCCGTGAGTACTTTCGTTGGGCAATCACTAGCAGTTCGAAAATGATTACAATTTAAAGTACAGGAATGCTAGAAAAATAAAGAAAATACCGACAAGAATTAAAGAAAAGGAAAGGAGCGTATTGTCGGATCTTTGTTAGCGTCGCTGAAGCGCAGAGCAGTAGAGTAAGCAGTAGAAGACTTTCTTTTCGTTGTTGTACTGAAGCTCCCCTCTGACCCTCCTTTTATATGAGGCTCGGGGCGCCCTGGATCCCTTCCGAGTGCCCTGGTGGGACGTGGCAGGTCCAACCAGCAAGCTCCACGTGGCGACGCATGAGTTTGGATGAAATTTCCCTCCCGGGCACCCGGATCCCTTCCGGGCGCCCGGACCCTGTTTTCCCGCAGAATCCGTCCTGCAAGACAAACGTTAGTCCGGAGGCAAATTTACCCTGCAACACAGATTGTTAGCAAAAGCAAAGTGAGTATGAATTAGCAAAAAGGAGTATGACTTAGATTCCGTCTTTCCGAGACCGGAATCTAGTCACGATCTCGACTTAGATATCCGAAATGGATCTAAGCCGGATCGACGCCTAATGTTCCATTCCCGGGAATGCGTCCTCGCAGTCACTCCCCTCTAGTGACTTACCTTACTTACCTGCCAGACGTCCGGTCAGCCCGTCGACCCGTCTGGACTTCGTGCCAGCTATCCGGTCAGCCCGTCGACCTGTTGGGTTCTTCGAGCCGCGAAAACCGCTTTTTCGCGTCGCGGAAACCCCGAAGGACCCAAAGCCGTAGATCCGTGCAAAGATTCGTATAAAAATTCGAAAAACTATTTCTTGTACGAGTTCAAAAACTGATCTACTACTTAGATCTATGAGGAAAAAGTGTTTACCCTTGATGCGATGCCCTTCGCGTTCCCGCTCGTCCAAATGATGCCGGATCTCAAGACCGTCAAGCGCCGGTCCTCTAGAAGTATCCACACGGACAACTTAGGTGGAGAAAACCTCACACAAAGGTGTGCTAGCACCTTGGTAAGGTTCGGCCAAGTAAGGAGGAGAGGGAGAGGGAGAGCTTGAGAGAGAGAGGAGGAAGATGCACACAAGTGAATGAAAAATGAATTTTTCACCCAAAAACCAAGTGGCCGGCCACATTTCAAAATTCACATTAATTGCATTAATTGAAATTAATATGAAACCATAAAATCACATTAATTGCATTAATTGCAATTAATATGAAACCATTAAGAGAGTGGCTTTGTTACTTCCATGAGGTGGCACCCATGATGATGTGGAACATCATTATTGGTCCACCTAATGCCAACTCACCAATGAGGTGGCAAAAAAGTCAAGTCAAAATTGACCTTTGGTCTTCCTTCTCAAGTCAAGTCAAACTTGACTCCATCTCTACCATGGTGGATCTAATCCAACCATTTGATTCGAGCCAACTTAATATAATGAATCTAATTCATTAAATTAAATTGATTCAATGAGTCAAAATCTAAATTAGACTCATTTAACACATGAATCAACTTGAGTCGAACTCAAGTTAGCCCAATTAGGATTACTCTTAATCCAATTTGATTCATCAAATGAATCTAATCCTCTTGGTTCATCATATGAACCTAATCTCCACCTAATTGTCCTAAGTGTGTGACCCTATAGGTTCTTGTAACGTTGGCAATGCCCTAAACCCATTTAGGAGCATAAGTAATGAGCGGTATCTAGCAACACATCATTACTACCCAAATTACAAGAATGTCGAGATCCGACATCACCTTGTGACTACCAATTGTGACTACTCACAAAATAATGACAAGTGTCCTTCTATCCTAGACATCTAGATTGATCAATGTGAGGCATAGACCGTGTCATCCTCTAATCAATCTAAATCTTGAACTCCAAGTAGACTCACTCGATCAAATGAGCTCAACATCTAATGTTGACTCATTTGGGCATGGCCATGCGCTTAGTGGTCTCACTCTATCAAGAATAGCGATGTCGCTCCCGTCATATGGGAGGGATAGATCCCATCTACATCACTCACATCCCTCTGCATAATTTGTTACATACCCAGTAATCGCCTTTATAGTCCACCCAGTTACGGGTGACGTTTGACGAAACTAAAGTACATAACTCCTTATGTAGGGATCCATGGTGACTTCAGGTCTAAGGACTAATAGTCATACTAATAGCCACATGAGAAAGTATATGACACTCATATAACGATCCATGATACTTTCTCATGGCGGGTCATTCAGTATACATTCTCTAATGCATACCCATGTGTCAGCTTGATATCTCTATATCCATGACTTGTGAGATCAAGTCATCGAGCTGACCTACATGCTAGTCTTATTGTATTAACATTGTCCCTGAATGCTAATACTCGACTAGGAATGATTTAGACTAGTGTTCCCTATATCATCTCACTATCGATTCAACTAATCGATTGATATAGGTATGAACCTTCTACTCAAGGACGCTATTATACTTAGTCTATTTGACACTAATATAAATAAGTATAATAACCAAACAAATGCCTTTATTAATATACAAGAATATGATATACATGAGTCCGTACAATCATCAAATGATTGGCTCTAGGGCTCTAACTAACACGACCTAGCTGGACTTCGTGCCTAAGCGTCCGGTCAGCCCGTCAACCCGCTTGGACTTTGTGCCAGCTATCCGGTCAGCCCGTCGACCTAGCTGGGCTTCGTGCCAGGCATCCGGTCAGCCCGTTGACCTGTTTGGACTTCTCCTGCACACTCGATCAAAGTGTCAGACAACAACAAACTAACTTAACCTGATTTGTCATTCATCAAAACCTGGGTTAAATCGTTAGTGCTAACCGCACCAACAATCTCCCCCTTTTTGATGGAATGACAACCTGGTTAAGTTAGTGAAAACATATGCAAGAAACAACATGCATTTATGTGGTTTTAAAGTTAGTTTGTATTTTCAAATTGGTTTAGCTAACTTAACCACCTAACCCTCCCCCTTTGGCATTCATCAAAAAGTAAGCATGGATAAAGTAAGCATAGATATAGACCTCAGACAAAGTAAGAAATAATGTCAAGTTAATCTGGGGGAGTTAAACTTATTTAAAGCATTAGCTGTTTAGAAAAATAGCTAAGTTTAGATAGTCTGATTTTTAAACATAATTGTATAAGTTCTAAATTTCAATATCAAGTTTAAATTTTCAAAACAAGTTTCAATTTTGAAACGCTTTTCAATCATAAGTTTACAAATTCAAAATTCTAAAACTAAGTTTTAGATTTAAGGAAACAATCAGTTTTAAAACTTTGAAATTTATTTTTCAACAAAAAGATTCAATTTTCAAAATTAAGGAAAAATGATTTTGTAAACTTAAGTTTTTTTTTTTTAAAAAAAAAATCTAAGTTTCACAATTTTCAATAACAAAGCAATTTTAAGAACTAAGTAATTTAAAGTAAAATCAAATTGTCAGAATTAAGTAAAATCAAATTTTAAGAACTAGATTTTTAAATTCAATTTTCAAAACTTTGTTAAATCTAATTTTCAAAATCAATTTTCAATAAAAAGTAAAACCCAATTCTTAAAAACAGCTTAGTTTTTCAAAAATAGGTTTAAGAAATTTTTAATAAAATATTTTTCAAACACAAATTTTTAAAATAAAGGGAAAATTTTAATTAATACCTCCCCTGAACCTGACATAAAATTTTGAAAAGAAGATTAAAAAATAACACTTAATGAGATAATTAAAAAATAAATCTCCCCCTGAATTTGATACTCCTTTCATTTATTAATCCTCCTTATTTATTACTCCCCCTTAATATAATGCTAAGTGATCCTATCCGAATTGCCGAACCAAGGGACGCTGGGCACGTGGCGCTCTCCTAGTCGATGGCACAGGCCTCCGAAGCTCCGGCGAAGTCCTGCACAGAAGTCGGGCCGGGAAGGGGTTCCCGGCGGCGACCCTCCGACGCTCAAGTCAGGTAAGTAGTGGAAAAAGGAGCTCCCAAGCTTGTAGAATGTGTACCTCCGGCGAAGTCTACGGTTCTTTATATAGGGCGATGAGAAAGCTCCTACACGCCTATCGAGGCGCGTGTGTATCCGCAGCCCATGCCTCGGTGTGTGCCTGTCAGAAAACTTACTTGACGCCATACTGCAACAGTCCCATCGCGCCTTCGATGGGATAACAAGACACCCCGTTGTCAGACTAGGAGTATGGCTTAGTCACGTGGCTTGACGGCTATCAGGAGATGTTCCTGTTCTCCTTTACCGCCGGCCGGGACGTACGTCCGGCCGGCTGGATGGAGAACATCGTCCGTACAGCCTTCATCCCCTGCGCCGGCCGGACGGCACGCCCCTCACATCTCGCCTGTCGCTTGTGCTGAGATGCCGGGGAGACTTCCAGGCGAGTGACTTCGTCTCGGCTCTGAGACATTGTTTCATTGAGCGTCGAAACCCCAACCCGGCCAGGGCGCCTTTTACTACTGAATGTCCATTGGTCGGCCGATCGGCCTTATCCATTTCTTCCAAGTCCGGTCGGCTCACCCTTCTCCGGCGGGCTACTTGGCCATTTGACCTCCACGTGGCGTTGACCCCTCGTTAGGGGGTCCCGGGCTCTTACCACCGGATCACTTGCCTTCCCCTCGAGTCTAGTCGAAGGAGGCGAAGTCCGACTGACTGGACTGCCGATCTGACAGAACAACGATAATTGCATTGGGCCGCTCGGCCAGGTCTAATGATGCTTGCCCGTTCGGCGATATCTGGCCCGTGCCTTGTGGTCTCTTGGACTCCATGTCCTATGCTCTCCCCTACTATTCATCACGTGCACTGCGCACGGTAAGGGGAGCTCATTAAATGCGGCCAGTATCCAGCTGACACGTGGTGATCATGCGTTTGTCAGAGTATGGCGGCGGCGTCACTTCCGATGGGACAGCCGCCATTTGAAATGGACGGCTGGATGATGACCTCGTTATCGATGACCTGGATCGGACGGTGGAGGTTGCTCCCGGGCGGCGATATAAAGCCCGCGACTCCGTTTCCGCCGCCTCGTTGCTTCATCTTCCTCCGGCGCTCCTCTGCTCATTTTTTTCTCCGGCGACCTCGCCCCTCAATTCTTCGGCAACTCCCAGGCCCCCGTCGATCGTCTTTCTTGCTCGTAAGACCCTCCTTATCGTTCCCAACGTTTTCTTCTTTCTGTTAATCGTTTCCTTCAGTTGGTTTTCCTCCATTCCTTGCTTGAACCTTCCCTTTTGGTCCCGTGTCCTTGTCTGTCGACCATGACTAGCACCTCGCAGCCAACCGACGGTGCTCCGGGTCTTTGGTACTCGAACATGGAAAGCCGGTTCGACGAGGAGGACGCCTTGCGCCTCACTCGAGCCTATGACCTGCCGATCGACCACCAAATAGTGTTAGCCACACCGGCCGATCGGCCTCACGATCCGCCGCCCGGCACTGTCGTTTTCTTCCGAGACCAATTTCTGGCTGGACTGCATTTTCCACCCCACAAGTTTTTCTTAGAAGTTTGCAATTATTTTCGCATTCCGCTCGGCCAGGTAGTTCCCAACTCTATTAGGCTGCTGAGCGGAGTGATAGTTTTATTCAAACTGAACGGCATCCCCTTAGAACCAAAAATTTTCCACTACTTTTTTTATCCCAAGCAAGCCGAGTGGGGCACCTTTGTTTTCCAGTCTAGGATAGGCTTCGTCCTTTTTGATAATATGCCGAGCTCCAACAAACATTGGAAGGAGCATTTTTTCTATATACGTTTTCCCGAGCGGCCAACTTTTCGCACCAAGTGGCAGACGGCGATGCCATCACAACCGGAGCTCGGCAAATTTAGAGGTGACGCGACCTACCTTCATGCAGCCGAACGGCTAGTTGGCCAGCGCTATCATATTGACAAGCTACTCCTCCCGGGAGTAATGCACATATTCGTCTTGTCCTCTACCACAGCCGATCTGCCCTGCAGCATGAGTAAGTTTCCTTATCTTCCCGTTAGTTTTGTTCTAACTGATTTATTTTTTGCTCCTGCAGCTGAAGTCATGTGGCGCGCCAAAGCTACCGAGAAGCTCAAATTGAAGGCCGCTCAGATTGAGGCGGTGACGAACAAGGAGGCCGCCGAACGGGGCCTTGCTCCAACTAATCCGGCCGGCGAAGAAGGTGAGGGGACACCAACTGTCCCCGAAGCCTCAGACGCCCCTGCCTCTCACGATGAGGCCGCGGGCGACATAGAACCTCCTACCGAAGCCGAGGTGGAGGGCCGTTCGGCCGATGATGTGCCGCTACGCACTCGGAAACGTCGACGACCAGAATCCGCATCTTCCTCGACTACACTTGATGAGCCACAACCCGAGCGGGGCGTGGATGCACCGGTGCTGTCCGGGACGGTTTCCCTCGAGTGTACTCCGACCCCTCATGGTTCTCCGAGGGCCAGCTCTGAGGTGTCGTCGTCCAGCCCTTCAAGAACTTTGCGCCGTATCAGGCGCTTGGGCGAGCTTCCCTCCTCGTCTACCGGTGGGCCGTCTGGTAAGGCCGCCGCTTCCCAGAGCGAGCCGAGCGGCCAAAATTTAATTAAAACCGTTCTGCGCATTCCTTCGGAGGCGTACATGGCTGCTGCTGATCGGCCTGTGGTCCCCGAGCAGTAGATTACCTTGACAGGCCCTCTGGCCCAAGCTTGGGTGGACGCTCGGCGTCGAATAGCCAAGATGACTCCCGGCAGCTCGGCGACAACAATCTACAACAGGCCACCGGGGTATGCTCTGTTTCTTTGTTTACGTATTTAAATTATGTTTTTAACCTGTTCACATTTGCTAGCAGAACTGGGTGGAGCAGATCACCATTAGCGATCGATTGGCCGAACTGGAGGACGAGTTGAAAAAACAAAAAGCTGCGGGGGGGGGGGGGGGGGGCCGGGCCGTCGACGGCCGCTCTGGAGAAGACCAAAAAACTACTGGATGCCGAACGGAAAAGGGCTTCCGATCTGGCGAGCAAGGTCATTCGGCTTGAAACGATGATCAAGCAACGAGATAAGGAGATCAAAACGGCGACCACTCGGAAGCAACAGGCCATCAATGATATGGACCACATGAAGGTGGAGATCAGGGGGCTGGAACAACGCATCAAAGATTTGGACGCCCTGCTAGCCACCGAGAAGGAGAGCCGCTCGGCCGATCTCCAAAGATTTGATGGAGATTTGAAGGATCTTCAGGCCGCCAGCGACGCTACCCATGCCGCGCTCAAAGAATATAAAGAGGGGGAGTCGGCTCGCTCCGAAGAAGGGAGGAAGGCGTTCCTCCGCTCGGAAGACTTCGGAGAGAAGTTTACCGACAAGATATCCCTCACTTTCGAGGAGGCGATCAAGGCGGCGGTGGGCTATCTGAAGACCAAAGGCCACCTGCCTGCCGAGCTGACCATCCCCCCCGAGGACCTCGCGAGCGTGATGGACGCCATCCCCGACGCTCTTTTTGATGTTGATGTGTGAGGAGCGTTTTTATGAACTTTTTTGTATTCCCTTCGTTCGGCCCAACTTATCTCTGTAATGACTTATTTGATTTACCTAATGAGTAATAGATGACCTTCTGCTCCTTCCACTTCTGTTTTAGCAAGGCATTTTTCCATCGTCACGCCAAAGTGTTCTTTATATCCTTTCCGCTCGGCACCACGCTTCTGTCCGGCTCAATTCGATCGTCTTAATGACATCTATCACGCGACCGCGCAGCTGCTAGGATTTCGAACGTAGCCGCTCGACATTTACATGCTAATATCCCTAACTTCCACTGACCCACTTTTTCTGTGTGCTTTACCCCCAAAGGGTTTTTTCGTACATTTTTGATAAGCGAGCCGCTCAGCCATATAACCAGGCTATCGTTGATTGCATCATGTGACTGGCTATCCGCTCGGACGTTTATAGGCGCCGGCTCGTCTCTCGATATTTATCGTCGGAGCTCGACGGCCTTCCGCTCAGACGTTTATAGACGCCGGCTCGTCTCTCGATATTTAACGTCGGAGCTCGACGGCCTTCCGCTCGGACGTTTACAGACGCCGGCTCGTCTCTCGATATTTAACGTCGGAGCTCGACGGCCTTCCGCTCGGACGTTTATAGACGCCGGCTCGTCTCTCGATATTTAACGTCGGAGCTCGACGGTCTTTCGCTCGGACGTTTATAGACGCCGGCTCGTCTCTCGATATTTAACGTCGGAGCTCGACGACCTTCCGCTCGGACGTTTATAGACGCCGGCTCGTCTCTCGATATTTAACGTCGGAGCTCGACGGCCTTTTGCTCGGACGTTTATAGACGCCGGCTCGTCTCTCGATATTTAACGTCGGAGCTCGACGGTCTTCACGACTAACTTTTAACTGATTATATACGCCCTGCCGCGGGCCGAGGGGCGTTCGTTATCGAGCGCGCGGCTCGTATATTTATATGCCCCAGCCGAACGGCAAGGGGTCTTCACGCAGTAAGCCGTTCGACGGAGAATGCTCAATGTGTTTTCATCTTTTTGCTTCCTGCATTACAAGTACCTAGGCGACTAGCATATACACAAAAATGAATTACATTCGTGCACCTTTCATCCAGCTCGATAAGGCTGGAGATGATTTGCACGCCACGGTCGATCCAGCTGTCGCCCGACTTCATCCTCCAAATAATATGCGCCCGAGCGGAGCTTTTCAATAACTTTGAAGGGGCCCGCCCACGGTGCCTCCAGTTTTCCGACGTCGCCGACCGGCTTGACTTTCTTCCAGACGAGATCGCCGACCTGGAATGATCTGGGGATTACGCGGCGGTTGTAGTTTTGCTTCATCCGTTGCCGGTACGCCATCAGCCGAACGGACGCCTTGGCTCTCTCCTCGTCAACCAAATCCAGCTCCATATTACTCCGTTCGGCGTTGCCATCATCATAGCTCATCCTCCGGACGGACTCAACACCGACTTCAACTGGAATGACCGCCTCGCCGCCATACACCAAATGGAACGGTGTGACGCCCGTCCCTTCCTTCGGAGTTGTTCGGATGGCCCATAAGACGCCCGGCACTTCATCCGGCCAACTTCCTCCCAAATGGTCGAGCCGAGCGCGCAGAATACGAAGAATTTCCCAATTGGCTACTTCGGCTTGACCGTTGCTTTGGGGATAAGCCACGGACGTGAAGTGTTGCTCGATGTCGTAGCTTTTGCACCAATCCTCTAGTACCTTCCCTGTGAATTGCCGCCCGTTATCGGAAACCAATCGGCGAGGGATGCCGAACCGACAGATGATGTGTTGCCAGATGAATTTTTTAACCATCTGTTCAGTGATCTTTGCCAGCGGCTCGGCCTCCACCCATTTAGAAAAATAGTCGACCGCCACTAGCAAAAACTTCCGCTGCCCGGTCGCCATCGGGAATGGACCAACAATATCCATTCCCCATTGATCGAACGGACATGAAACTGTTGATGCCTTCATTTCTTCTGTCGGTCGATGGTTGAAGTTATGGTACTTTTGGCATGAAAGGCACGTTGACACTGTCCGAGCGGCATCTGCTTGTAAAGTCGGCCAGAAGTATCCAGCTAGCAGGATCTTCTTAGCTAGTGCTCGTCCGCCCGGATGTCCTCCGCATGATCCTCGATGTACTTCTTGGAGGATGTAAGCTGAGTCCTCCGAGCTCACACATTTCAACAACGGGCGTGAGAAAGCCTTTTTATAAAGTTGATCGCCGATGAGTGTGAACCGACCGGCTCTCCTCCTTAGCAGCTGGGCTTCATACTCATTGGATGGTGTGGCGCTCGAGCGGAGGAACTCTATGATGGGAGTCCGCCAGTCGCTTGGAAATGTGTGGCCTTCCATCCGGTCGACGTGCGCCACTAACAGTACTTTTTCAATTGGCTGCTGAATGGCGACCGGCGTTATTGAGCTCGCGAGTTTGGCTAACTCATCAGCTGCTTGATTTTCTGCTCTGGGTATCTTCTGGACAATAACTTCTCTAAAATCTGCTTTCAGTTTCTTGAAGGCTTCAGCGTAGAGCTTGAGCCGAGCACTATTGATTTCGAAGGTACCCGAGAGCTGCTGAGCGGCCAACTGCGAGTCCGAGTGGAGTGTTACCCGACCGGCTCCTACATGCAGGGCAGCCTGCAAGCCAGCTATGAGGGCCTCATACTCTGCCTCATTGTTGGTAGCTTTATAATCCAGCCGGACGGATAGGTGCATTTTTTCTTCTTGTGGGGAGAGCAGCAATATTCCAATCCCGCTTCCAAGCCGAGTGGACGACCCATCCACATATATTCTCCACATAGCTTCCGACTCCGGCCTTTGCACCTCAGTCACAAAATCGGCCAAGGATTGCGCTTTGATCGCCGAGCGGGGCTGGTATTGGATATCAAATTCACTTAACTCCGTCATCCATTTAATGAGCCGTCCGGATGCCTCCGGATTTAGTAGGACACGTCCGAGCGGGCTGTTGGTTTTGACAATAATGGTATACGCCAGGAAATATGGACGAAGGCGCCGAGCGGCGAGGACCAGAGCGAAGGCTAGCTTTTCGAGCCCAGTGTAGCGAGATTCAGCATCTTTTAAAATGTGACTAAGGAAATACACAGGCTCTTCTCCGCTCGCCCTCACCAATGCTGAGCCGATTGCCTGCTCGGTCGAGGATAGATAAATACAAAGTGGTTCACCAATAGTCGGCTTGGCTAATACCGGGAGCGAATTCAGATATGCCTTCAAATCTTCAAACGCCCGGTCGCATTCTTCGTCCCAGTAAAATTTTGTAGCTCTGCGTAAGATCTTGAAAAAAGGAAGGCTCTGGTCGATCGTTTTGGAGATGAATCTGGATAGAGCGGTTATCCGACCGGTCAAACGTTGTACTTCCCTTGTATTTCTTGGGGGCGGCATGTCTTGTAGGGCTTTCACCTTGCTGGGATTTGCTTCGATTCCCCGCTCGGTCACTATGTACCCCAGAAAACGCCCCCCTTTTGCTCCGAACAGGCACTTCTGAGGATTTAACTTGACTCCATATCTGTGCAGCGTTCGGAAGGTTTCCTCCATGTCTTTGAAGAGATCTGCCGCTCAGACGGATTTGATGAGAATGTCGTCCACGTAAACTTCTAGGTTCCGCCCGATCTGCTCTCTGAATACTTTATTCATTAAGCGCTGATATGTGGCTCCCGCATTTTTCAATCCGAACGGCATCACATTGTAGCAATAAGTGCCGTCGGCCGTCACGAAGCTGACCTTTTCTTGATCTTCACGGGCGAGCGGCACTTGGTGATAGCCCTGGTAGGCGTCGAGCATACAGATTAATTCGCAGCCGGCCGTAGAGTCCACCAGCTGGTCTATCCGGGGCAGAGGATAAAAATCTTTCGGGCAAGCTTTGTTGAGATCCCGGAAATCTATGCACACTCTCCATTTGTTGCCCGGTTTGGAGACTAATACTACGTTCGCCAGCCAGCTCGGGAACTGAACCTCGCGTATATGGCCGGCTTCCAGAAGCTTCTCCACCTCCGCCCGGATGATGACGTTCTGCTCGGCGCTGAAATCTCTTTTTCTTTGCTTTACCGGCCGAGCGTCCGGTCGGACATGTAACTCGTGTTGCGCTATGTTCGGCGAAATTCCGGGCAGCTCATGTGTCGACCAGACGAAGACATCATGATTTCTTCGGAGGCATTGGATCAGCTCTTCTTTCTGCTTCTCCTCCAGATCGGACGCAATGAAGGTTGTGGCTTCCGATCGGGATGGGTGAATCTGCACTTCCTCTTTTTCTTCATAAATTAAAGAGGGTGGCTTTTCGGTGATGGCGTTCACCTCGATCCGAGGCGCCTTCCGAGCGGAATTGGCTTCTGTTCAGACCATCTCTATGTAGCATCGCCGAGCTGCTAGCTGATCTCCTCGTACTTCTCCCACTTTGTCCTCCACAGGGAATTTGATCTTCTGATGGAAGGTTGAGACGACCGCTCGGAATTCGCTGAGCGCCGGTCGTCCCAGAATGACGTTGTAGGACGAGGGAGAGTCGACCACCACAAAGTTTGTTGTCCTTGTCCTTCTGAGCGGCTCTTCTCCCAACGAGGTAGCCAGCCGGATCTGTCCGACCGGCTGAACTTCGTTACCCGTAAACCCGTAGAGCGGAGTTGTCATGGGTAACAGCTCGGCTCGATCAATTTGCAGCTAATCGAACGCCTTCTTGAATAAGATGTTGACTGAGCTCCCTGTGTCAACAAATACGCGGTGAATTGTGTAATTGGCTATTACCACTTTGATGAGATGAGCGTCGTCATGGGGTACTTCAACTCCTTCCAAGTCCTCTGGCCCGAAACTGATTTCCGGTCCGTTCGCCCGTTCTTGGCTGCAGCCAACGGCATGGATTTGGAGCAGCCCGACGCTCGCCTTTCTTGCTCTGTTAGAGTCTCCTCCGGTCGGCCCGCCAGCAATAACGTTGATCTCGCCTCGGGAGGTATTGCTTTTATTTTCCTCTTCCCGCGCGGACGGTCGAGACCGTTCTCTGGACGCTCGGCGATTCTCCTGCCTTGGGGATCGGTGCCGGTCGGGAGTCTGTTGCTGTCACTTATCAGCTCGCGTTCGATCGGCTTCATGAATTCTATGTCGCCTGTCGACTGAGGGAGACCGTCGTCCGTGGGAACGGGATGAGACACGAAGGAAGACTTCGACAATCCCTTGTGTTGTGCGATCCGTCGGTGGAAGGAGCGTAACATCGGGTCCATTTCTTTGGCCGGGCGACAGCTACCTCTTGCACGTGGGACCTGGCATGGGGGGATCGGATTGCTTCGGCCCTTGGTCCTCTGGGCAGCTGATGGGTTGCGTGTTGTTTCCGCTCGGACGGAGGAGCCCGCTCGGTTGGAATTTCTTTTTTCCTGGCCGCTTGTGCATCTTCCACGTTGATGTATTCGTTCGCCCGGTGTAGCATGTGATCATAGTCTCGGGGCGGCTTTCGGATGAGCGATCGGAAGAAATCCCCATCCACCAGGCCTTGTGTGAAGGCATTCATCATGGTTTCTGAGGTGGCCGTTGGAATGTCCATCGCCACTTGGTTGAACCGCTGGATGTAGGTTCGAAGCGATTCGCGGGCTTCTTGCTTGATGGCGAACAGGCTCACGCTCGTTTTCTGGTAGCGTCGACTGCTTGCAAAATGGTGGAGGAAGGCCGTTCGGAAATCTTTGAAGCTTGTGATGGATCCGTCCGGCAATCTCCGAAACCACCGTTGAGCCGAGCCCGAGAGAGTGGTAAGAAAAACTCGGCACTTTACTCCATCTGTGTATTGATGGAGAGTAGCTGTGTTATCGAACTTACCCAGATGATCATCCGGGTCGGTTGTTCCATTGTACTCGCCGATCGTCGGAGGCGCGTAGTGCTTTGGCAGAGGGTCTCGTAGGATAGCCTCTGAAAATTGGCGATTGGTCCGCTCGGGCGACACGTCCGCTCGGGGGGTTTTCCCCTTTCTGTCATCTCGTCTAGGCATTTCATCCGAAGAAGATCCCCTATCCCGGTGGGCTACCACGGCTTCAGGGGTGCGGAACAGAGCCCGATGAAATGCGACGGTGGCAGGTGGTGCTTCCGCTCGGCCGCCAGACGCTGCTGCCTTCTGTTTTTGCTCCACAAGCTTGGCGGCCCTTATCTCGATCAGAGCGTCGAGTTCCTCAGCCGAAAGTGTCACCGCGTGTTGTCGTCCAGCCTCGTCCATTGTTTCCAATCGGATGCAGGAGCGTTCCCACAGACGGCGCCAAATTGATCCTGTCCGAATCGCCAAACCAAGGGACGCTGGGCACGTGGCGCTCTCCTAGTCGATGGCACAGGTCTCCGAAGCTCCGGCGAAGTCCTGCACAGAAGTCGGGCCGGGAAGGGGTTCCCGGCGGCGACCCTCCGACGCTCAAGTCAGGTAAGTAGTGGAAAAAGGAGCTCCCAAGCTTGTAGAATGCGTACCTCCGGCGAAGTCTACGGTTCTTTATATAGGGCGATGAGAAAGCTCCTACACGCCTATCGAGGTGCGTGCGTATCCGCAGCCCATGCCTCAGTGTGTGCCTGTCAGAAAACTTACCTGACGCCATATTGCAACAGTCCCATCGCGCCTTCGATGGGACAACAAGACACCCCGTTGTCAGACTAGGAGTATGGCTTAGTCACGTGGCTTGACGGCTATCAGGAGATGTTCCTGTTCTCCTTTACCGTCGGCCGGGACGTACGTCCGGCCGGCTGGATGGAGAACATCGTCCGTACGGCCTTCATCTCCTGCGCCGGCCGGACGGCACGCCCCTCACATCTCGCCTGTCGCTTGTGCTGAGATGCCGGGGAGACTTCCAGGCGAGTGACTTGCTCTCGGCTCTGAGACATTGTTTCATTGAGCGTCGGAACCCCAACCCGGCCAGGGCGCCTTTTACTACCGAATGTCCATTGGTCGGCCGATCGGCCTTATCCATTTCTTCCAAGTCCGGTCGGCTCACCCTTCTCCGGCGGGCTACTTGGCCATTTGACCTCCACGTGGCGTTGACCCCTCGTTAGGGGGTCCCGGGCTCTTACCTCCGGATCACTAAGGTTTGAGTGTGTTAAATTTCAAGCCCTAACACATTTGTCTAATATAGTAACACTTATATTATTATCTCTGTATTCTTGGTATAATTGTTTATTTGAATTTGATTAATCAATTATTAATTAATTATCCCTGAATTGGTTACTCCCCTTAATTTAATATTTAAGCATTATCAATAATTTATTGATTAGTTTTTACTTGATTTAATAATTTAATACTTAGTGAAATAATTTAAATTTCATATTACTTGATTGAGTTGGTCAATGAAAGTGTTAATTATTATTATTATTTATATTTATTTATTTTTTTAAAGGGATTTCTAAAATAGCATTTAAAAAGATTTTAAAATGATTTACATAATATGTTTTACGTCAATTAACATACGTTTGATTCATTTTAGATTTAAATTAATATTAGTGGTTAATTTAAGCTTAAGTTTAATTTTAAGTTTAAGCTAAATTATTTAATTTTAATTGTAATTTCAATATTAAGTTTTAATTTAAGATTTAATTTTCAGTTAAGTTAAATTTAAAAAAATAATTTTAAGGTTAAAATTTTAAGATTAAAAATGAGTTAAAAATAAAAATAATAATTTTTAAAGTGAAAAGAATTTATAGAAACAATTTATTATTATTACTATTTTTTTTAAGATAATAGAATTTTATTATAGTGAAAAAATAAAAAGAATTTTTTTTTTAAAAAAAATAGTTTTAAAACGATTTTTTTAATTTTTTTTTTAAAATGATTTTTAAAAGTTTTAAAATATTTTTTGAAATAATTTTTAAGTTAAAATAATTTTTATGTTAAAGTAATTTTAAATAATTTTTAAGTTAAAAAATGATTTTAAAAATATTTTTTAAGCTAAAAAAAAAATAATTTTTAAGTTAAAATAATTTTTATGTTAAAGTAATTTTAAAAGAGTTTTTAAATGAATTTTTAAAATAATTTTAAAAATAGGTTTTAAAGAATTTTTAAAATAGTTTTTAAATAATTTTTTAAAATAGTTTTTAAATAATTTTTAAAATAGGTTTTAAAGAATTTTTTAAAATAATTTTTAAAGAATTTTTTAAAGAATTTTTTAAAATAGTTTTTAAAGAATTTTTTAAAATAATTTTTAAAGAATTTTTAATATAATTTTTAAAGATTTTTTTTTAAAATAGTTTTTAAAGAATTTTTTTTTAAAATAGTTTTTAAAGAATTTTTTAAAATTGTTTTTAAAGAATTTTTAAAATAGTGTTTAAAGAATTTTTTAAATAGTTTTTAAAGAATTTTTTAAAATTGGTTTTAAAGAATTTTTTAAATAGTTTTTAAAGAATTTTTAAAATAAATTTTTAAAATAAATTTTTAAAATAATTTTTTAAACAATTTTTAAAGAATTTTTAAAATAGGTTTTTAAAGAATTTTTTAAAAATAGGTTTTTAAAGAATTTTTTAAAAATAGTTTTTAAAAGAATTTTTAAAATAGTTTTTAAAGAATTTTTAAAATAGTTTTTTAAAATAATTTTTTAAAATAATTTTTTAAAGTATTTTTAAAATTGTTTTTAAAGAATTTTTAAAATAGTTTTTAAAGAATTTTTAAAATAGTTTTTTAAAGAATTTTTTAAAAAAATTTAAGTTTAGAATAAAATTTTTAAAGTTGAATTTTTAAGTTAAATAAAAAGTTAAAAAATTTTAAGTTAAATATACAAATTTTTAAAGTTAAATTTTAAAATAATTTTGAAAGTTAATTTAATTTTTAAAATATTTTTTTTTAAAGTTGATTTAATTTTTAAAATAATTTTTAATGTTAATTTAATTTTTAAAATAAATTTGTTTTTTAATTCGAAATTTAATTTTAATTTGTAATTCAAAATTTAATTTTAATTTTAAATTCGAAATTTAATTTTAATTTTAAATTCGAAATTTAATTTTAATTTGGAATTCAAAATTTAATTTTAATTTGAAAGTTAATTAATTTAATCCTTATTCATCTCACCCGATCTAGATTATTAATCACGGAATCTTATAATTTTGTGAGATGAATTAGATTTAATTACAGAGTTTGGTTTAACTTGTGTTAGATTCAGGTTTAGCTTTGGTCTCAACAAATAGACATTTTTCGGATAAACTTCTAAGCTTGGTGAGTCACTTGGACATCATTAGAAGTAACCAACCCTTCGAGGTTTTCCGAATAGTCCTATCCACGGAACTTAGTACTAAACCTTGGTCTACCTAGTTAGGATCCATAAGGGGTAGCTTCAGTCAGTTCCACTTGGCCAAATGCACCAGATCGAATCCATATCTTTCTAGACATGCGATGCCCAAGCTTCCCCAACGTACTATCATCCAAAACTTCACCAGTACTACTTGTCAAGTTAAACTTTTGTCTCTATTTATTCTATTCCTAACTACCTTGCTAGGTAGTCTACTCTTATTTTACCTTTGTCGGGTAGATTAATTTTAGAGGTGTCAGCTATTCTGGAGCCTCCCCTGAATTATTGGCCTTTAATTTAAGATTTTTGTATAATTAGAGTTGGTTTTAGTTAAGTTTTAATATTTAATTTTAAATTTAAGTTTTTAATTTTAAATTAATTAAATTGATCAAATTGTCTTTCTTTAAGAGAGTGTATTTAATATTTGAATTTTCTTTCAATTTCAATTTTATTGGGTTAATTGAATTATCTTTCTTTAATAGCTTATTTTTAAAGTTTAAGTTTTTATTTAAATTTGAATTAACTAAACTGTTTGAATTATATTTTATTAATGGTTTATCTTTTAGCTTTTTATTAATTGTTAATTTTGAAATTTCTAGATTATTTTTGTTTAATATGTTATCTTTAACATTTAATTTTAAGTTTGTTAAATTCCGTTTTGATTTTATCTAAGTGTTTGATTTTATCCTTATATTTTCTTTGCCTTTTAAATTGATATGGTTAATTGAATTTATTAGATTAGTTTTATCTTTAAAGTTTAATTTTTTATTAATTAAATTATTTTGGTTTTGGATAGCATTTTTTAGACTGATTTTATCTTGATTATTAAATATTTTATCAAGGTATTTATTGATTTTATCCATTTTCTCATTCTTAGCATTTAAATTCAAATTTATTTTAATGTTTGACTTATTTATGTCTAAATGCTCACCTAATTTCAAATTTTCTGAATTAATTAAATTATTTGAATTGATTTGGTCATTGTTCTGTTTGACCAAGACAATGTTGATGCCAAATTAATCAGAGTCTTGATTGACTTGATCAGAGTCTAGATTATTTTGTGATTTTGAATTTAAATCATTTAAATCTAGGTTATTATGCACCATATTTGGACTAATTTCATACTTATCATCATGCTGATTATTTAAACTACTATTAGTAGGGGTATTTTGGTAAATATTACTAACCTTGAGCGCAACCCCTAATTCAGTAGGCCTCTCCGTTGGATTTGACTCGAGTACATATTTGATTTTAACTTGATCTTCTAGCTTCATCGGCGTCTCGTGAAGCTTGATCAACTGGGTCCACAGCTCATATGTATTCTTGTACTTTTCTAATCTGCATAAAATATTGTTAGGTAAAACATTACAAATAATGTTACTTACCTTTTTGTTCAGTTCCGAGTTTTGAGAAGGTTTCCTCAAAATTAGCATATAATCGATGTCTACGCTTCCTAAGAAGCATTCCATTAATCGATTCCAGTAGTTGAAGTCTTCATGATCGTATGGTGGTGGTTCGCAGGGGTTCTGTCCTTCTAGAAGAGTCATTATTCTTGCACACAGAGAAATAGGAAAAAAATCCCAAGACTTGGTCTTGGATTAGCAGTGCAGAAAAAAAATAATATTTCACTATTTTCGAAAAAAAATAATAAAATATTATTAAAATATTAATAAAATATTTGAAAAAAATTGTAGCCACCCACCTTCCTTACTACTACCACTCTCTAGAGGTGGACGCTACTTAACTGCTAACTCTACTTAACTGGTGTGATCGAAACCACGAGAAATCTCTACCGAAAAATTTCGACGAAGTCTCCCCTGTACCGGTGACCATATCCGTAAATACATACAGAGTATACTCAGCCACAGGCGGCTGAAACATATATTTTCACAACCACGCAGTTTAATAAATCAAATCATGCAAGTAATGAAAAGCGGAAACATAACTTCCTACTACAAAATTTTCTTATCAACTTAATAAGAAATTAAGCTAAACAAATTCTTAAACTAAGTGAGTTCTTTAGCTAAGTCTCAAGGATCTCCATAGTCCACACATCACACACCGTCACAGCATCTCCTTGTCGCCTTCTTCCTTATACTTTAGCTTTTCCTTTATCTGCAGTAGGAGGAAAATAGTATCTATAAGCTAAAAGCTTAGTGAGCGCTATCCTACTCACAAAAACTCGATATGCATGTATATAAATAAAAGCATGCTAAAACTGAATGCTAACATGTAAAGCTACTCATGCTCATAAATAGCAAAGAAATCAACTAACTGAAAAGCTAACATGTATAGCTACTCATGCTCATAAATAGCAAAGGAATCATGTTAACTGAAATACTAAACATGTATAGCTAATCATGCTCATAAATAGCAAAGGAATCATACTAACTGAAATACTAAACATGTACAGCTAATCATAGAACTATCATGTGTATCAATAGGAAACTGAACTGATACATTAGCTGAACTAATTAATGCTAAACTGAGTCTAACTTGTATTCACATAACTAATTTGTGAAGTTTTGAAAACTATTTACATAATAGATCAAAATAGTAATCATGTTGCTGATGGGCCCGACAACTGTACTTGTTGTGCGCGCATCCCTAACTAAACCCGGGATTGCAAGTTCCGAGTCTAGTAGGGTTTACTAGGTTATCTAAACCTAGGGACGACTGTGGGAGCCCAACCCAATGGATATCTAATCCAGTACAGTGCCACTGCTGAAAATAAAATACTGATTTCATAGCTAATTTTCTTACCTTACTTTAACTAGGTTATCTGAACCTAGAGGCGACTGTGGGAGTCCACCCATTGGACCGTAGTCCCATATAAGCTAAAGCAAGACTAAATAAGTTATTTTAAATGCTTCTACTGCATTAACTGAGCTATTAAAATGCCTACTGTAGCATTATATTGAGCTAAGCATTTTATCAAGCACTTGGTGTGCACTAGAACACACCCTACGTACTGAAAATCTGTATACAAAGCTTAACATAAATCTGCATGCAAAGCTTAACACAAATCTGCATATTAAGCCTATCAAAATCTGCATACTTTACTTATAAAAATCTGCATACTATAAAAATAGAACTGCTCATGTTATTCCAATAGAAAATAGGAAACTAGAACAACTTAAGCATGCTGTGAAAGTAAAACCAATTCAACTACTAGGCATGCAATAGAATCTAGAAAATAAAGGAATCGTTGCTGCATGGAATTAACATAATATCATGCTTCATCAGGAAATACTAAACAGCAATGAAAACTAAAACTGCTCATGCTTGAAAACAGCAAAAGAAAAGAACCCGAAATCAATAGCAAATGGGAACTAAAAGATCTACTCATGTATATCTATATAAACTAAATTCACAATGCTGTTAACATCTAATCAACTTATTCATTTCCAAAAGATACAGAATTAATAGCTTGCTTTAGATACCCAAGGAATTAAGTACAGTCAATCCTGTACACTGCTCTAAATAAATCCATTAATCTACCATTAAGGAAACCAACAGATTAAACTAACTCATAATACTCAATGTGCATATATATGTATATACATCAAAACTGAAACTTAAATGCTTAATAAACACATGCTGGTCCAGTAAGCTATGAAGGAAATCAAATTGGCATGTCTAATTAAGCTACAAATGAATAAGTCTACTAAGGAACATAAACAAATAAAACAATTTGTTCCAAAATCTGAAAGCATCACTAAGGAACATAAACAACCTTGAATCCAATCCAAAATTTGCTCACAAGATAATCTGCATTCTACCAATGAATTTCTGTATATAGGCTTGCTAAAAATTGCCATTTACCAAAATAATTCTGCTGCTATCTAAAGTTGATACGTGAATATGATGATACACTAGAACCTACAAGGAACCAAAGCATGATTGTTCTTCTTGTTATGTGCCAAGGCAACAAACTAAACGGAAATCACTGCTGTACGACATGCTTCAAATTCAAGGGAAACAAGATCCGAAACTTACTATGCTAACCAAAACCTCAACAAGACTTAAGCTGAATACCAAAGCTTTAGATCTGAAAACTAGGGTTCTATGGCTACTTCAACCTTTAGAGCAATAAGGAAGAAAATCACGGAAAACAAGAATCCGAAAGCCATGAAAACGAATCAAAGCTCGGAACAACTCCTACTGCAGGTGAGTAGCAACTCACCTCGCTGTTCTTGGACTTACAACCGGAGAGAAAAGGATGCTAGGATTCGGAGAAGTTGTTTCCTCAAAGATCTCTTGGTATCTACTTGTTCTTCTCGACGAGGGGATCACGAAGGTGTGGAGATCTCGCCGGAAAAAGTCCTCATCGGCCGCCGGAGATGAGCCCTAGATTCGGCTCTGTTTCCGCCCGAGAGCCGGCGCCATCGCGAGGGAAGGGTGAGGAAAAGTTTAGGTTTCGGGAATAAGAAATTAACCCTTTATAACCTAGGTTTTATTTCTGCTCCTTACTATAACTTAAATATATCTCGCTTCATACTTGGTTAACAACTCACGCGTAGCCCAGTTGGTTGGCTGTGTTTGGTTCATGGTTGGAGTCGCGGGTTCGAATCCTGCCGAACCCCCTTTTTATTCCAATTTATTTCCTATTCCGTTTCCTATTAACTATTACTTAAATAAATTTCATTCCCTTATTAATCAGCAATGCTTGCTGGGACACTTGGTCAGCCGCTCCGCTTAAAGCATTTGCTGCGGCCGTAGGTTGCCGGGTCAAGCCTTGGCATCAGGAAATTTTCTGCAACCTTTTTAAACCTAAGGTATTTCTGTTTTAAATAGAGCTTATATATATTTCGTTCCATAGATGTTCACAAACCACCGGCGGAACAGTTGGCTAGCCGAATTTGCTTAAGGTTCTGCTTAATCGGAGGTCTCCAGTTCAAATCTCGGCTTGGACCACATTTTTGCTGAAACTTCTTTCGTTTAGTAAAAATACCAAACGACCTCCAAAAATTACATAAAAATATTCTAAAAATTTATAAAAATCTCTAAAATATTTCTATAGTATTTCTAAATTTTTATAAGGACTTTTAGGACTCCAAATATTGAAATTTGGGGTGTTACAAAAATATTATTTCAAAATTTTTAAAATGTAATATTTTTTAAATACTAAACAATGGTGAAAAGATGGCGATGTATTTTTCAAAAATAGTTTTGGAGGGAAAAAAAAACGAAAGGCGTAAGGTTTTATTTTAAGGACAAACGATATCTAATTTTTCTTTCAAAAAGTCCCCCCTTTGCCTGATTGGTGGTTGCACCAAATCAGAGCGATACCTGCTCTGATACCACTTGTTGGATCGTGAAACGTCGATAGAGGGGGGGGGTGAATATCGATTCGAAAAACCCCGTTGAAAAGAGTTAAGCGCAGCGGAATAATAAAAAAACAATGGACAAATGAACACGGTGTTTTTTACTTCGTTCGGAGCCTGTGACGACTCCTACTCGAAGGCCCGTACTCCGTGAGTACTTTCGTTGGGCAATCACTAGAAGTTCAAAAATGATTACAATTTAAAGTACAGGAATGCTAGAAAAATAAAGAAAATACCGACAAGAATTAAAGAAAAGGAAAGGAGCGTATTGTCGGATCTTTGTTAGCGTCGCTGAAGCGCAGAGCAGTAGAGTAAGCAGTAGAAGACTTTCTTTTCGTTGTTGTACTGAAGCTCCCCTCTGACCCTCCTTTTATATGAGGCTCGGGGCGCCCTGGATCCTTTCCGGGCGCCCTGGTGGGACGTGGCAGGTCCAACCAGTAAGCTCCACGTGGCGACGCGTGAGTTTGGATGAAATTTCCCTCCCGGGCGCCTGGATCCCTTCCGGGCGCCTGGACCCTGTTTTCCCGCAGAATCCGTCCTGCAAGACAAACGTTAGTCCGGAGGCAAATTTACCCTGCAACACAGATTGTTAGCAAAAGCAAAGTGAGTATGAATTAGCAAAAAGGAGTATGACTTAGATTCCGTCTTTCCGAGACCGGAATCTAGTCACGATCTCGACTTAGATATCCGAAATGGATCTAAGCCGGATCGACGCCTAATTTTCCCTTCCCGGGAATGCGTCCTCGCAGTCACTCCCCTCTAGTGACTTACCTTACTTACCTGCCAGACGTCCGGTCAGCCCGTCGACCCGTCTGGACTTCGTGCCAGCTATCCGATCAGCCCGTCGACCTAGCTGGACTTCGTGCCTAAGCGTCCGGTCAGCCCGTCGACCCGCTTGGACTTCGTGCCAGCTATCCGGTCAGCCCGTCGACCTAGCTGGGCTTCGTGCCAGGCATCCGGTCAGCCCGTTGACCTGTCTGGACTTCTCCTGCACACTCGATCAAAGTGTCAGACAACAACAAACTAACTTAACCTGATTTGTCATTCATCAAAACCTGGGTTAAATCGTTAGTGCTAACCGCACCAACAGAGGGAACATCAAAATTGGTAGTTGAAGGAGTAAGACCCTCACCACGCTTTGACACGATAGAAGGATAATCTGAGACAATGGGGGAGACAACAGGATTAGACAGAAAAGTGCAGTCTTTGGTAAGTAATAAAGCACAGTCAGGAGCAATAACAAAATTTAGTCCTAAGATTAAGTGGATATAGCGTGGAGCAAAGGTTTAATCCAGAGTTTTGAGAGAGAAAGAGGGAACTGAAAGTATCACAATTAGTATAGAATCATAAGTGAATATTGGTAACAAACTGTGGACAGGAAAGTTTTTAGCCGTCGAATTGGGTACTAACCAATGGTTGCGTGGTGGTTTTAATAAGTGATGGAGGTAAAATGGAAAAAATGGTTGCTTCATCAATAGTAGAATTAATAGCTCCACTATCAAGAAAATTATGTAAAGTGAATTCATGTCCATGTATTGACCAAACACCGGTCACATATATCGGTGGTTTGTCCTATATTACAGATACTAAGGGCTTTAATGAGAACTAAGCCAGTATACGAGGTAGGTTCATTGATCACGAGGCCTTTGCCTCGGTCTGAAGGAGTAGGCATTTGTTTAAGACGGGCCAATTCGACGTCTAACAAGTTAAGTCTAGTTTCTAAACTGATACCCTAGTTTCAGGAGAATATTGAGTACTGTCTTGTACCTACTGAGTTGCGGGAATGGTAATATTAAAAGTCTGTTGTAGGCATATGTTGTAAACTTGTTTTCTACAGAGTTTACAGATTCCTCTTTTATCAATGGTTAGATAAAAACCACAGAAAACTGGAAATATTATCAGTTCCTAGTTTTCGTGTCTAGTCATGAGGGCTTTCTGGTATTTCTGGTCTGACATTGTTGTGCTTGGAGATACATACTAGAAGAACATTAAGTTCATGTATAGGTCATCCCACTAGTTTGTTAAGTCATCAATTTCTTGTTGGAAATTGTTACTAGTTGCTCCATATTTTTCTACTAAGTTACATGGGGTATCTAGGAATGAATTTATGAGTTTGTAATCGAGGAGGTAGTTACTTCTTCCATATTCTTTATAGAAACAATAGAATAAATAAAGTATTAGAAATATCCTCTAGTATTTCTATTAAGTCTAAGTCCAAGAGACTAATTTAGCTTCTCTTGTTAGTTTTTCCTGTTCGGACATGCAGACGATAAGTGTCTTGGTTCATTACAGGCAACATAAGCTATCTGATTTACATATGTTTTCTTAGGTTTAAATTTTTTGACATGTTTATCTTTGTTTAAGTAAGGTTTCCTCGCTTGACTTTTTCATAGGTAATAAACTTTCTTGGGTCTAAATTTTGGTTTGGTTTGTATAGTAGACTTGAAAGGCCTCCTTTGTCTATGGTTAGATTGTTGTATCCCATCTTGTTAGGGAGTATAGATTTGATTAAAAAAAATCATATTGTTGGTTTTTAAGTTGTTTTTGATTTGGATATAAGTGCATTTCTCCTTTAGTATAGAGATAATGTGGTGTATTCGTACCCCGATGTTATCATATTGGGGCGCTACTTTCATATTCGTCCATGCCTTGTGAATTTTTTTGCCTAAGTCTCCTAGTAATTTGCTAAATAATCTTTCACCTAATTCAGGATTATAGTGGTTTCTTGAAACTGTTGTAAGTACTAAGAAATTGTTACAAAAATATTTGATCCAATTGCACCTAAATAGTTGAAGTTGTTCTAAGTCCGTCATGGCTTCTCGTTGCCTAATGCCAAGTCATGTATTGGTATCTTTGGCTGTTAAAAGCCTATGGATAGTGTAACAAAAATTGAGGATGTTGTTTCCTTGAGATGTTATGCGAGCTATTTTGTATGGAAATTTTATTTTATAGGCTGCTCATGCAGCTCTAGCCATATCTCCTAAGAAATTTTCGCCTACACGCATCATAGCTTCACTAGTTTATATATCTAATTCATATCTAGCTTGATAGTCTCTTTTAACAGAGACATTCCATTATTCTAAGTAGGTATCATACATCCAAGGATCATCACACTCGGCTATGTTTAGGAGTACAGAGTTTTTTTTGAAATAAGTAATCTTTGGGAGCCTCCTTTTTCCTATAGTTCGCAGTAAAGGATTGTTGTTTAGGTAAGGAGTTATTTATGTTCTGAGAGGATGACCATGTCTGTAATCCATAGTGCTCATAGAACTTTCTAGATATTGGACTATCAGTGGTCTTGATGCTGCATATGTAGTAGTGGAGGTCTTGATGCTGCATATGTAGTAGTGGATTATGCTAGATTCATAAGATTTATATCCTTAGATTGTTTTCTAGCAATTATATTTCACTCATCGTCCCAATATAATTCCCAATCTTTGTCAAGTTTTTGTTGTTGTTTGTCAAAGTTACCGAGTTTTACCAAATCTTATAAGGTTAAATATGTTGTCATTTCTATTGGCAAATATATGAATTCATCTAAGTCATCAAAGAAACCTTGCTATGTTTCTTGTATGTTTTGTTGAAACAGACAATTTATATTATGGTTAGTTTCTTGGTATAGTAGGTGTTTAGTAGCTTGAAGATGTTTTTTACCTAGTTTTCATAATAATGTCTTTGATTGAAGTATCTTCTTCATAATTCATTAGATTGAAGTTATTATCATTTTCTTCATTTTTTTTTTCATTTTGTGATGTGGAAGGTTTATAGCCATTAAACCTTACTGTAATGCTTCAATGCCTATCTTTATATATTATTGAGTCTATTAATTGTAAAGTTTATGGTTGTGTTTTTAAATTAATAGTTCATTTTAACCTTGCTAGAGTTTCTAAAGATAAATCTCTTGGTTTAAGGAAGTAGATTCCTTTTAAAGTAAGAGCTTCAATGATGTCGTTGACCTATATCTTAAAACTATTATTAATCTGAGTCATTATTTTTCATAGGAAAATTATATCAATTTGTATATTATGTTTTTAGAAATCTCCTTATCCTTTAGTCTGGACCAAAATCTTAATGTTTGATGAAGTCTTGAATGGTCATATTAAAATTTGGGCAAAAGTATATATAATGTCTATAATGTTATCCATGTCTACTTCGATAAGTCTGATGACTACCTTGTTTTTGTTTGAGAATCTGGAGTCATATAAAACTAATAACACTTTGGCTCCTATATTTTTCCCAGTTAATCCTTTAAGACCAAATATGATTAATCTTAGATGAATGAAGGTGGAGTGGTTGGGTCCTATGATGGCGAAAAAGTGAAGTATTGAAGGAAATGATTCCCTGATTGTATAGTCTTCTAGGGTTAAGTGAGCTTAATTATTCATTTGAGAAGGTTGTCACATGTCGCTCTATATCTACTAAGTCTTCTAATCTATGAGTAGAAGTACTATTACGTCTTCTGGTTAGGATATTATTGATCCAAGAGTTTGTATTCGTTTCTATTCTTCTTACTATTTGAGAAGGGCCTATAAAAGTCTCAGTTTGTTTGTGTTAGATTCATTTTGCCTGTGGGGTAGAGATTAAGAAAGAATAAGTCTTAGGCTGTCTTCTAGGAACTATCTGTCTTGTAGATAACTTATCTAATTCCTTAATTAAGTTGTCTATACTTTCTTTCCACTCTGGAGCCTGGATTGTTTTTTGAACTTGGGTTTCAACTTGTAATATTTTATTCTCTATTAGAGTAAGTTTGTAGAGATGTAAGCAATGCTATTATTGTGTTGTTTTGTTGAAGTAAGACTTGATCATCTTTTCTAGTTATCGCAAGGTTATGATATCCCGTTTCCTTGGTTTTAGAAAACTGATTTGAGTAATCTAAGGCTTCTTCGTAATAATTATTTTCAAAGCTCAATTTATTCATTTATACTTGATATCTTCAAGTATAGTGCATAGAAGTTTAAATTCTTCTTCTACTTGAGTTTTGATTATTGTAATAACTTCTCTGATTTGTAGTAGTACAGTTTGGGACTAAAGTTCAAAGTTTCTGGATTTATTTTCTTCAATAAGTTTTAAAAGATTTAAGATTTCTTTCTTAATAGGGATATTAAGTAGATTAAGTTGGTTAAACCTTGTGTTTAAGAAATCTTGGGATTCTTTAAAGAAGTCTATATTTCGTCTCAAGTAACTTACAATGTGTTTGTTGTTTGAAATTATTGGCTAATTGTTCCAATATGTGATAAGTTTGCTTTTGTTGAGATGCTAGAGAACTAGCTAAACTAATAAGTAAGTCTGTAATATTATTTAAGTAGGCAGTGATTGAAAGTTTTAGATTAATATAACAGCTATGTTTAAATTGATCTAAATTATAATATTTCTAATTGGGGATTTTAAAGCTAAATCTAAATAGTCTAGTTTCTGAAAGTCTTGAAAAGCATTCATTTGTGGTCCACAGATTCTTAAGGCTCTACTACTAATTTTTTATTTTATTTTATTTTTGTAGGTTTTTGGTTTTTGTGATTTTTGGTTGTTTTGACAGGGTTTGTGAGGCTAGGCCAGTAGAAAGGATACATTGGTCATTCACCTTAATACTTAGTTATTAACTTCTAATAAGCTTTGCCTATAAAAGACCTCATAGCTGAACAATTGCCTCAGTTATTTTTAGGTTTCTTGACTTGCATAAGTCTTATCTAGTTCATGGACTGTTTATTCTTTATATCGTTATTGTTCATAATGAAGTTAATTAGAAAAGGACTAAGAAAGGTTTATAAGACTAGGGTCAAAAAAATAAGGCGGAGCCCTTCCGTGATTCAGAAAGGCTTTTAAACTATCATATTATTATGCAAACCAAGCTGCTACGGGCATTATAGAAGAAACTATAGCAAGGAAATTACACACTAAAGAAATTACATAAGCAGAAAGACTTGAAAATATCACTTTCTTGCTTCTTTCTGGCTTCGTATCTAGTTTGCTCCCAGTATGAAGTTGTATATGTAGAGGAGTTTGTCTTCATTTGCCTCTTCATGAAGTAATTGAGTGGAGGTTGAGATATCCTTTTAGAAAGTTATGTGGAGAATAAAGGGGCGTGGGGGAAAAATGTCCACTTAGGAAAAAAAGGGTCAGTGGGATGCGTGGTAGGTGGAGATGAGGATCTCTTCTATCGGTGAAGTGTAGTTTGATGTTATGATTTATGCATTTATTTTATTGTGACGTTAGGATTTATATCATAGTTATCATAGTTATGACTCTATTGTATTGTCTCTATAGAATCTAATGACTGGTTGACGAGATGACCTACATTCTTTTCTTTTTCTTGTAGAATATCTGGCTGAGCTAGTTAGTTTTTTTCCAACACATTGTTCATTCTTTTCTTTTTCTTATAGAGAGATCGTGCTGGTTGATGGTTGAACAAAATTCTTAGTACAGGTCAGTTGATCATTCTTATATAGAGAGTCAGTACTTAGGTCTCGAGGTCAATAGATTTTCTTCATATATATATATATATATATATATATAAAATAAAAACCTATGGCCAACAACTAAAGGGCAGCTCATATCTGAAACTCCTATCAACATGAGATCTTAGGAAAAGACCTATTATATATAATTTTATCCTACTGTATAAGAGATTATTTTTAAAACTCAATGACTTTTAGGTTACAGGACGCTAACTTTAATATTGTATCCAAGCTTTCCTAATGTGTTCCAACAAGTAACACACTGGAACGTAACTCGAGTATATCTCTCCGTTAAATTTAAAAGTTGACTTTAACAAGTAGAAGTATATTATTAGCATCATTGCAGTTTTTTTTTAAAATCTAAGTATTTGTTGTACGAATCTATTAATTTTAAAGAAAACCTTCATATAGGATGTGATAGTTGGATTTAAATTTTAGATGTCTAATTAACTATTTAAAAATCTAACAGTTGCAGGGCAGTTCATTGCAGTGTAATTAACTTTAGCACAGGTCTTGCGAATCTACAGGCTATAAAATAACAAGTGACGCAAATATCATTTATCTAAGGGTAAATTTACATACAGTCTCTAATCATAAATTCATCTTTGTATATTTTTTTAGGGCGGTACGATAGTTAAGACATGAGGTGTTGTCACATAAGGTCTTGGGGTCGAAACTCGGCGTGACCGAGCATAACCTCCCCTATGTCTTAGCCATTTGCACTAATGACTAGTAACTGTTGGTGCGGTTAGCACTAACGATTTAACCCAGGTTTTGATGAATGACAAATCAGGTTAAGTTAGTCTGTTGTTGTCTGACACTTTGATAAAGTGTGCAGGAGAAGTCCAGACAGGTCGACGGGCCGACCAGATGTCTGGCACGAAGTCCAGCTAGGTCGACGGGCTGACCGGATAGCTGGCGAGAAGTCCAAGCGGGTCGACGGGCTGACCGGACGCTTGGCGAGAAGTCCAGCTAGGTCGACGGGCTGACCGGATAGTTGGCGAGAAGCCCAGGCGGGTCGACGGGTTGACCGGACGCTTGGCAAGAAGTCCAGACGGGTCGACGGGCTGACCGGACGTCTGGCAGGTAAGTGAGGTAAGTCACTGGAGGGGAGTGACTGCGAGGACGCGTTCCCGGGAAGGGAACATTAGGCGTCGATCCGGCTTAGATCCATTTCGGATATCTAAGTCGAGATCGTGACTAGATTCCGGTCTCGGAAAGACGGAATCTAAGTCATACTCTTGTTGTTAATTTTTATTACTTAGCGTATCTATAAAAATGTGCTTACAATCTGTGCTGCAGGGTTTTTATTTGCCTCGGACTAACACTGTTTTGCAGGTAGGAAACAGTGAGGGTCCGGGCGCCCGGAAGTCCGGGCGCCCGGAGGTCCAAGCGCCCGGAGGCAAGTTTTATCCCCAGGGCGACGTTGACACTTGGAGCATGCTGGTTGGGAGTGTTATGTCACATTCCAGGCGCCCGGAAGGGATCCAGGCGCCCGGAGCAGCATATAAAAGAAGCCCCAGGCAGGAGCTTCAACATATCTGTTTTCTGAGAACTCTGAGTTCAATCACTCTGCTACTCTGCACTCCAACGACGTTCACAAAGCTCCGACGACTCACTCCGGTTTTCTTTTAATTCATTATTTGTCGGTATAGCTTTGTTTTTCTTTCATTAGCAATATTTGTACATAAATTGTAATTATCCGAATTGCTAGTGAATTGCCCAACGAAAGTACTCAAGGAGTACGAGCCTTCGAGTAGGAGTCGTCACAGGCTCCGAACGAAGTAAAAATCAACCGTGTTCATCTCTTTACTTCCTTACTTTTCCGTTGCGTTTTAACTCGAGATTTTCGAATCGATATTCACCCCCCCCTCTATCGAATCTAACGGTCTTACAAGTGGTATCAGAGCCAAGTTCCGCTCTGATTTGGTGCAACCACCAAACAGATAGGGGGTGAAATTTTTTAAAAAAAACTGATATTATTATCTTTTTGGAAGATTTTTTTTGCATTTAAAATCTAAATTGGTGCAACACCAACTTAGAGTTTCTGTTTCTCCCGCACTGCTAATCCAAGACGAAGTCTTGGGATATTCTTCTAGTTAATTTCGTGTGTGTAGGTTATGATGTCTCAACAAGAAGGCTTCAGCATAGTACGTCCTCCTCTATTCAACGGGGATGACTTTTCGTACTGGAAGAGGAGAATGGAGGTCTACATGAAGACAGACTACGACCAATGGATGAGCGTCACAAGGGCTTACAAAATTCCAGTAGACAACTCCGGGAACATACTAGACCCTGAAGACTGGACAAATGATGTGAAGAAAAAGGCATCAATTGAAAACAAAGCCATCAATACTCTACACTGCGGACTAACACGAGAAGAACTGAACCGGGTCGGACCGCATCAAAACACTAAGGAGCTTTGGGATAAACTGATCGAGCTGCACGAAGGAACAAGCGACGCGAAGGTAACAAAGAGAGATTTGCTGTTAAATAGAATTTTTAATATAAAAATGCAGGAAGGAGAAACGGCAAGTCAGCTCCACGCGAGGGTCAAAGATATCCTCAACGGTCTCCACGCGATAGGCCACCAAATGGAGAACCGAGACTTAATTAGGTACGCGTTAAATGCTTTTCCGCGAAACAATTTGTGGGCATCAATCGTAGATGCCTACAAAATTTCAAAAAATTTATCTAAATTAAAATTGGACGAACTCTTTTGTGAATTAGAACTTCATGAGCAAACTAACGCCGGGGTCGAGAAAGGTGTAGCTTTATTTGCAGGTTCCTCTAAAGAAAAGAAGAACAAGCCCGAATCCGAAGAAGATTCCGATCAAGACTCTGAAGACGAAGAACACCTGGTGAACCTAGTAAGGAAAATGTTCACCAGGAAAAAGAGAAGCTTCAGCAAACAGGATCTTCAGAAGATCAGTTCGCCAGCCGACTCAAGAAATGTCACATGTTTCGGATGTAAAAAGGGGCACTACAAGAACGAATGCCCAAGATTGAAACTTGACAAACCAAAGTCAACAAAGAAGAAAGCCCTCAAAGCAACATGGGATGATTCCTCCTCAGACGAATCGGAAGGAGAAAGGCAAAAGCACCAAAGTCACCTCGCGTTGATGGCTCGCGAAGCTGAAACGGAAGACGAATCAGAGGAATCGGAAGACGGGTCCGAACCCGAATCGAGCCACGAGTCCGTACTCGTTTTCGAAGGTTCCAAAGAGGTATACCTAAACTTAAATCGTAAATTCTTTAGAATTATCTCGTGTTTGAATAAAAAATTAGTTAAATTGGAAAATAAAAATAAATCGCTTCTTGAGGAAAATCAAAACCTCAAGGAACAATTAAAAAATTCGAATCCAACTCAAGATCGAACACTTGAGGAGGAGAATTTATCATTAAAAAATGAACTTAATAAGTTAAAGGAAATGTTGGAAAAATTCACAACAAGATCTAAAAATTTAGATTTAATTCTAAATAACCAAAAGGCATGCTATAATAAAACCGGACTTGGATATAAGTCAAACTCAAACAAAACCTTTAAATCATTATTAACCCAACACAAAGCAACTAAACAAGCTTGGGTCCCGAAAGTGTTACGCAAGTAGGACTTAATCAATTCTATATACCTAAAGATAAAATACATTATATAAACTTGAATAAATCAGATCAAAAACTAAAATATAAATCTAAACTAAAATCAAAATTCAAAACTCAACAAAATTTAGATTATCACCAAGTTGATTATAACTATAAAAAGAATCGATACAAACCTAAAACCAAAATCTAAATTAATGGCCAATAATTCAGGGGGAGGCTCCAGAATAGCTGGCACCTCCAAAACTAACATACCCGACAGGGTAACCCAAAATAAACTAACCCGGCAGGGTAATTAGGATTAGTTAAAGAGAGACCAAGTTTAACTGGAATCATGGTACTGGTGAAGTTTTTGGATGATAGTACATTAGGGAAGCTTGGGCATCGCATGTCTAGAAAGATATGGCTTCGATCTGGTGCATTTGGCCAAGTGGAACTGACCGAAGCTACCCTTAAACGAATCCTAACCAGTTAGACCGAGATTTAGTACTAAGTTCCGTGGATAGGACTATTCGGAAAACCTCGAAAGGTTGGTTACTTCTAATGATGTCCTTGTGACTCACCAAGCTTAGAAGTTTATCCGAAGAATGCCTATTTGTGGAAACCAAAGCTAAGTCTGAATCTAACACAAGTTAAACCAAGAGTCTGTAATCAAACCAATTTCATCTCACAAAATCATAGGATTCCCTGATTGATAATATAGATCAGGTGAGATGAATAAAGGTTAAAATTAATTTTCAAAATTCTAATTATTTTCAAAATTTTATTTTTAAACTTAAATTAACTTCAAAATTTTAAATTAACGTCAAAATTTTAAACTTAAATTAATTTTAAACTTAAATTAATTTCAAAATTTTAAACTCAAATTATTTTCAAAATTCAAAAATTAACTTCAAAATTTTAAACTTAAATTAATTTCAAAATTTTAAAATTAAGATTTTTTTTCTTAAATAATGATTGATTAAAAATTGATAAACTAAGACTAACATAAAAATCCTACTTGTTGTAGGAAACCAAGTGGATTTTGGACAGTGGTTGCTCCAAACATATGACTGGAGATCACACCAAGTTCACTCAATTAACCTACAAAAGCCTAGGAACAGTTGCCTTTGGAAACAACGGTAAACTCAAGGTAATTGGTATAGGTAATATTGAATTAAAAATAGATTTCATAATTACAAATGTTCTACTTGTTGAAAATTTTAAATACAATCTTCTGAGCATAAGTCAATTATGTGACACTAGGTATAAGGTAAAATTTCTATCCACAGAATGTTTGATCAAACATCTAGATAATCCAACTATAAGCCTAAAAGGCTTTAGAAAAGACAATATCTATGCCATTAACTTAACCACTTCTTCAGTCAAGTGTTATTTAACACAAAAAGAAGAAACCTGGTTATGGCATAGAAGAATGTCACACACACATTTCAGAAACATAAGTAAATTAAATGGTCTAGTTAGAGGCTTACCAAAATTACCTAACTTAGATTTAACAATATGTAATGCTTGTCAACAAGGCAAACAAACAAAATCTACCCACAAACCAATTAATGAATCCCAAACCAACTCAGTCCTAGAACTTTTACACTTAGACCTATTTGACTCCCATGGAGTTAAATCAATAAATGGAAGTCTATACTGTTTAGTTATAATAGATGACTATTCTAGGTTCACTTGGGTCAAATTCTTAAAAAATAAAGATGAAACCTTTGAAATTTTTACAAATTTCTACAAACAAATTGAAAATGAAAAAGGCATAAAAATTAAAAGAATCAGAAGTGATAATGGAGGAGAATTTAAAAATCATAATTTTGATAAATTTTGCCTTGAAAATGGCTACCATCATGAATTTTCTTGCCCTAAAACTCCCCAACAAAATGGAATTGTAGAAAGGAAAAATAGAACTTTACTTGAAGCATCTAGAACTATGCTAAACGAATACAACTTACCTAAATATTTTTGGGCAGAAGCTGTTAGTACAGCCTGCTATGTACAAAACCGAACAACACTAAACAAAAAACACAATAAAACATTTTTTGAAATATTTTACAACAAACAACCTAATATAAAACACTTTAAGGTATTTGGTTGCCCAGCCTTTATCCTAAATACTAGAGAACACTTAGGCAAATTCACTTCCAAAATAGAAAATGGAATTTTTCTAGGGTACTCTCTGAATAGCAGAGGCTACAGAATTTATAATAAAGTTACCTTAAGAATTGAGGAAACCACCAATGTAAAATTCAAAGAATCCAATCAAAACCTAGAACAAGCCCAACCTCAACCAGTTGACCCTGTTCACGAACATATCAATTCTGAAGGAACAAACCAAACCCAAAATCATGAAGAAGAAGAACAACTACAAGAAAGTCAACCTTCTAGAACCATAAGAGTCAACCCAAACCATCCTACTGATCAAATAATTGGTGACCCATACCTTAGGGTCCAAACTAGGTTATCTTTCAGAAACCTAAGTCAAATCTCGTTAATCTCAAATATTGAACCCAAAACTGTAGCTGAATCCCTACTTGACCCAGACTGGGTCATAGCTATGCAAGAAGAATTAGCTCAATTTGAGTGCAATGAAGTTTGGGACCTAGTACCTCCACCTAACGATAAGAAAATAATAGAAACCAAATGGGTATTTAGAAACAAGTTAAGTGAAACTGGAGAAATTACTAGAAACAAGGCCAGGTTAGTTGACAAAGGGTTCAGTCAAGTTGAAGGACTTGACTATGATGAAACTTATGCCCCGGTAGCTAGACTAGAGTCCATTAGAATGTTACTAAGCTATGCAGCCCATAAAGGATTCAAACTATACCAAATGGATGTCAAGTCTGCCTTTCTTAATGGATTAATAAAAGAAGAAGTTTATGTAGGTCAGCCACCTGGTTTTGAAAGCCTAGAACACCCTGATTATGTCTACAAATTAAAAAAGGCATTATATGGACTTAAACAGGCACCTAGGGCATGGTATGAAAGACTAACCTCTTACTTAATCTCTAAAGGGTTCAACCAAGGTCAAGTTGACCCAACACTATTTGTGAAATCAATAAAAGAAGATATTTTTATAGCTCAAATTTATGTAGATGATATCATCTTTGGTTCAACAAACTCAGAGTTTTTAAACGAATTTACAAACCTAATGGAACACGAATTCGAAATGAGTCTGGTAGGAAAATTAACTTATTTTCTAGGGTTACAAGTCAAACAAACAAATGAAGGAAATTATATTTATCAACAAAAATATACTAAGGAGTTACTTAGAAAATTTGGAATGGAAAATACTAAAGAAATAAAAACACCTATGGCCGTAAACACAATCCTAGATGATGATCCTAATGGGAAATCTGTAGACTTAAAACATTATCGGAGCGCAATAGGTAGTCTACTTTACTTAACTGCAAGCCGACCTGACATTTTATTTGCAGTTAGTATGTGTGCTCGATACCAAACCTGTGCTAAAGAATCTCATTTGACTCAAGTCAAAAGAATCTTTAGATACCTCAATGGAACCACAAATGTAGGAATTTGGTATCCTAGGACCAACAACTTTGAATTAATAGGATATTCTGACTCAAATTATGACGGATGCAAATTAGACCGCAAAAGCACAAGTGGTGGATGCCAACTACTTGGTCCATCCCTTGTCAGCTGGTTTAGTAGAAAGCAACACTGTGTTGCACTATCTACAACTGAGTCAGAATACATAGCTATAGGCGAATGTGTTGCACAGTTATTATGGATGATGCATACTCTAAAAGATTTCAACTTAAATATCACAAATGTAAAAGTATTAATTGACAATATAAGTTCAATTAACTTAACCAAGAATCCTGTGCATCATTCAAGAACCAAACATATTGAAATTAGGCACCACTTCATCAGGGATCATGTTACTAAAGGTGATATTGAACTCAAGTACATTGAGTCTAAATCAAATTTAGCTGATATTTTTACAAAACCACTCCCTGAAAGTGAATTTAGCAACTTACGATGACAATTAGGGATGTGCTCAATAGACTAGGAAATTTCAAAAATACTCTCAAAAATGGTTTCATCAAATTATAGGTTAAACTTGTCTGTTTTCAAAACTTTCCATTTTTAGATTTTCAAAAACAGTTTTGGCCTTAGATTAGTTTTTGAATCCTTAGAAAGCATGTACCCATAGGATTAGTTTTAAGCATCTCACCAACACCTTAGGTTTACCTTGCTTGTGTTTGAAAAACATAGAAAGGGGTGAGATGCATAGGTCAACTATCTGGACTTAAGATGCTTATATCAGTGCATCGGCATAAGTCTGGACGTTAAATACAACTCAGATATTAATCAGATTAAGCTCATCAGTCAAGTCAAACACTGACTGCTTATAATCAACTTAATCTGACTAACCAAGTGAAAACTGCTATTTTCTGATAGTTAGTTAGTAACTAATTGGTTAGACAGCTATGTAAATTTAAGTATCAAATTCAGGAGGATTAACTAAAGCGTTTTTTTTAAAATTTCTTTTGAAAATTCTACTCCAATTACTTTGAAAATCTTATATTAAAAATTCTTAGCAAATATTTTCAAAAGCTTTATCTTAGATATCAGGTTCAGGGGGAGAAATTAATTAAAAGTTTGGAAGTTTAAAAATCCCACCTAATTTTTAAAAATTGATTTTCAATTATAAATTATTACATTTAAATTTAGTCAGTTTTGTAACATATGCTTGAAAATTAAACTTTCCAAACTTAGCAAATTTATTTTGGCTAAAATTTTACTTGCTTTTGAAAAATTAAAAATGTTGCTTTGTTTTGAAAATATCAAAATTGAAAACTAAATTCAACTTAGTGTTTGAAAATTAGAATTTACCTTTTGAAAAGTAAATGTTACTTAAAATCTAATTTGAAAAACCTGATTTGAAAAATTTTACACTTTTGAAAAGTTAAACTTGATTAACTTTAAACTTATACTTTTCAAAATTCAACTTGACTCCCCCAAGGCAACTTGACTATCTTTTAATTTGGGCTTAAAGATTACACTTTTATCAGTATCTTTGAATTTTGAATCAAACGTAGATATTTTCCAAAATAAGCTATTTCTTAAATTAATAACTTTCTACAGTAACTCTACACTATGCTTGTTTACTCTTGCTTATTTCTTTTTGATGGATGCCAAATGGGGAGGGTTAGGTGGTTAAGTTAGCTAAACCAGAATTGAAAATACAAACTGACTTAAAAACCCTTTAAATGCTTATTTTTTCTTGCATATATTTTCACTAACTTAACCAGGTTGTCATTCCATCAAAAAGGGGGAGATTGTTGGTGCGGTTAGCACTAACGATTTAACCCAGGTTTTGATGAATGACAAATCAGGTTAAGTTAGTCTGTTGTTGTCTGACACTTTGATAAAGTGTGCAGGAGAAGTCCAGACAGGTCGACGGGCCGACCAGATGTCTGGCACGAAGTCCAGCTAGGTCGACGGGCTGACCGGATAGCTGGCGAGAAGTCCAAGCGGGTCGACGGGCTGACCGGACGCTTGGCGAGAAGTCCAGCTAGGTCGACGGGCTGACCGGATAGCTGGCGAGAAGCCCAGGCGGGTCGACGGGCTGACCGGACGCTTGGCAAGAAGTCCAGACGGGTCGACGGGCTGACCGGACGTCTGGCAGGTAAGTGAGGTAAGTCACTGGAGGGGAGTGACTGCGAGGACGCGTTCCCGGGAAGGGAACATTAGGCGTCGATCCGGCTTAGATCCATTTCGGATATCTAAGTCGAGATCGTGACTAGATTCCGGTCTCGGAAAGACGGAATCTAAGTCATACTCTTGTTGTTAATTTTTATTACTTAGCGTATCTATAAAAATGTGCTTACAATCTGTGCTGCAGGGTTTTTATTTGCCTCGGACTAACACTGTTTTGCAGGTAGGAAACAGTGAGGGTCCGGGCGCCCGGGATGGTTCTGGGCGCCCGGAAGTCCGGGCGCCTAGAAGGTATCCAGGCGCCCGGAGGCAAGTTTTATCCCCAGGGCGACGTTGACACTTGGAGCATGCTGGTTGGGAGTGTTACGTCACATTCCAGGCGCCCGGAAGGGATCCAGGCGCCTGGAGCAGCATATAAAAGAAGCCCCAGGCAGGAGCTTCAACATATCTGTTTTCTGAGAACTCTGAGTTCAATCACTCTGCTACTCTGCGCTCCAACGACGTTCACAAAGCTCCGACGACTCACTCCGGTTTTCTTTTAATTCATTATTTGTCGGTATAGCTTTGTTTTTCTTTCATTAGCAATATTTATACGTAAATTGTAATTATCCGAATTGCTAGTGAATTGCCCAATGAAAGTACTCAAGCAGTACGGGCCTTCGAGTAGGAGTCGTCACAGGCTCCGAACGAAGTAAAAATCAACCGTGTTCATCTCTTTACTTCCTTACTTTTCCGCTGCGTTTTAACTCGAGATTTTTGAATCAATATTCACCCCCCCTCTATCGAATCTAACGGTCTTACAGTAACCACCCGTGATTTACCTCCTCCGTGTTGGCCTAGGGACGGGTTGGCGAGGGCACTGGGGGCGGTTGAATCGCTTTTTTGCCACATAAATTCATCTTTACATGCAGTCCTCATCCATAAAAATCTTTGTTTCCACTCTCTAGTCAAATATATTTACCTAATTGCCCATGACATTTTTTGATATAAAAAGTCTAAAAATCAGTATATTTTCTTTTAAATTCAGTACATTAAATTAGAATCTAGTATATTTTCTATCAAATTGAGTACGATTCTTTTTTCACCTCAATTGGATGAAAAATATACTAGATTTTCTTTAAATGATACTTAATTTGATGAAAAATATACTAGATTTTTTTAAATGGTAAATAGTGTTGAATTTACTAGGAATTATATTAAACAAGAAAATAATCGTACTCAATTTAGTAGAAAATATACTCAATTCTAGTTTAATGTGCTGAATTTGATAGGAATTATATTCATTTTTAGACTATTTGTACCGAAAAAATATGAGGATTAATTTTGATAGAAAATATACTCGATTTTAGTATAAAGTACTGGATTCTAGTGTAAAGTGCTGAATTTAACTCTTTGCATATTCATTTTTAGACTTTTTATATCTAAAAAGTTGAGGGGCAATTTAAGTAATAATATTTGCATGAAAGAATTGAAACAAGTAATATTTTATATCGAAATACCGATGAAAAACATCATTTTCATCTGTTTGTTTTCGATAATTACTGATGAAATAGGTTTTTCGTCAGTATGTCGTCGCGACCATAAAATTTTTTTACAAATTCAATGTATTTACGCGTTTTGTCCTATTAACAATTTCCAAATATATAAAAACCATCACAAACGATTGCATTATACATACAATCCACTTATACAAACACATCAAATATAATCCACACATATACATCATATAATAATCACACACAAACAATTACACTTATAAAATTCACACATAAAAACACATTCCATACATCCTAGCAATTCATTATTTTTCTTCATACAATTCATATAAGCACAAATAAACTAACATTCATATTAATAGAAACAATCATAATCATCTAAAATAAACAAAACTAAATAATTTTGTAGAATACATATACAAATATCCATATCTAAATTTAAGTTGATAGAATACATACCATAATAGAAAGTACTCCAAATAATATAAGAACATAAGATAATAAAAAAAATCATGTAGAAAGTTAAATACCAAATGATCATGTTGATGTATAAATAAATATTTTGCATATATGTATAGCGAATTTTATATGTAATAAACTGATACCTGAACAGAAATGAACATATCATGATATGAAGAGTCAATATGTAAATAGAGCCGAACGTGACTCCTGGAACATATAGTAATAAAATATTTAGAAATAAGCATATTATAATATCAAAACAGAATAAATATATTACCACGGTTTATGTATGATAAATAAAAAACTAAAGTTATAGTTGAACAAACCTCAGAAAAAATTTATCACCACTGTCTAATAGATCTTGAGTCTTCTGTGACTCAGAACCATATAATGTGTAGGTGAAATTAGTTATGATCGTTCGCATTTGGGCCATGAGAGCTTTATTACTCGCATCAAGTTCGATCCTTCTCTGCTCCTCAGCAGTCCTCTACTGATCCATATCAGCTATCTTCTGATCCATTGATTTCAATTGAGTGCGCAGTTCTTGATTTTCACGTCTTAAAGACTGCACGTCATTAGAAGAACAGGAACTAGCACGACCCATTGGATTCCTTAAAACAATCAAATGCAACTTTGGCCTGACAGCTAAGGTTGTAGAGGGTGGAATTTTTTGTCCTTCCACCGGTAACATCATAATAAATCTCATTTAGAGCGTCGGTGGATAGAGACTGTGACTCTCCCCCTCTACTAGTGGTTAAGATGCTTGAACCACTCTATTTGTTATTTATTACTATGTGAAAAAATATAATATCCAATTTGATCAGTATTACTAAATACTAATTAAGATAGAAACGAACAAATGTAATAAAGTTAATAATCTTACATGTAGAGTCTGAGATCGAGAATCAACAAATGACTCATCCTTATTCTTATGGGTCTTAAGAAAGTCCTCCATACATGTGAGCTATCGAGCAAGTTCACATTTCTATATACAAAATAATTTGGGATAAAATTGCACAAGTTTGGTAATAAATATAAAATTTGTTACAAAGTATAACTTTAAATTATACTCACTAGATCCATGGCATGCTCAATAATAGATCTGAATTTGTATTTCTATTTGCTTTTGCCGTTTCAGCATTTTCTTGCCACATTTCTGCAGCCCAAGTGGTCGTCCATGCACTTCATATTGCCTCAGAAATATATGTAGGCCTAGTGTCCTTTCTCATATAGTACATATGATATCTATAAAGATTGGCATAATAAGTATTCCATGTAGCTTTAAATTGTTCTTCTTGCCCGTCCTCCCATGTATATCTTTTTTGTAATTATAAGTTAACCATTTAGTTTAAAGGATAACCATATTATAGAATATCAAATATATTAAATTTACTTACCACAAATTCATTATAATAAACAGCTTCATCTCCTAGTTTACATGCCTTCATGTAGTACCAGAAGCGCATACTCGTTCCTTGAATTTTTCTCGTAATATAGATGGCAACTCGGTGGCCATCTGGAGTGAGCTGGCACAAAATAATATTAAGGCATGAGAAATATATTATAAATAAAATTATATATGAACTTGAATTATTAATAAGAAAAATACTTATGAGTCCCCGACAACTCTAAGAACCTTGTAGCCACGGGGTGCTATAGCCTGCTGCTCTATCATAATGATAATATAAATACAAAAATATATTTAATTATCATTAACATTTAACTAATCAACATTAACATTTTCTATGTCCTCATTACTAGATGAGCTTAGTTTAACTTCATCCTCACTGTTGGACATCTTTCCATCATCTGTCTCTTCATAAGTGACATTAACATCTACAAGTAATTGAGAAGTAGATTGGAACTGTAAATCAACTGAATGCCTTTCCACTTCATCATTCTGAAATGCATCATGGTTTTGAGCAGTGATTGTGTTTGACATCTCTATGGTAGAGTGAGGCTTGATTCGACAAACAGATAATCATTCACTAGATCTTCTTCTCTTTGTAGGGTATTCAAGATAGAAAACTTGACCCGCTTGTATCCCAAAAATGAAAGGTTCAAACTTGTTGAATCTTTTATTTGCATTAACCTCAACTAAATTATAATTTAGATGTATTCTAGTATCTATTCTTGGGGTTGGATCATGCCATGAATATTTAAACAATACACACCTCTTTATAGGTAATGCAAGACATTCAATCTCTTTAATTTCATCAAGTCTACCATAGTAATCAAACTCAGTGTTATTGTTGTCCATAGATCCTTTAACGCAGATACCAGAATTATAGGTTAATATCCGTGAATCTCCTTGTGTTACGTGGAATTTAAGGTCATTAACGTAGTAATTAGAGTACACTTTTATTTTACGGAGGGGTCCTGATGTAATATTCATTATCCTATCATCTTATACATTTGATATTTTACGGTCTTTAACCTATAAAAATAGTTATGATATAAATTATGACACTTTTTAATAGACATGAACTAATTTTTTTTTATAAATTCTCTAACTTACATATATTTGAAACCATAATGCAAATTCGGTCTCTAACTTTGTAGCTACCTCACTTACACCAATTGATAGATTTTGTAGATATAGTTGTTGTTCATATAACCTGAGAAAGAAGGTAATTATATAAAAATTAGGATATCAAGCAAAATAATTAAACGGAGGACAAATGTTTGATTAGAGAAGTTAACTTACTTTATGTATGGTTTAACCTCTTCATAATTTAAGAGTATGTATGTTCTTGCAGCATGATATTCTTCTTTGGTTAACTATCTAGAAAGTGATGCATCCATTAACTTACCAATAAATTTGAAAATAGAAAACATCATTGGATCTATCGGCTGAGGAGCATCATCAGAATTTCTAGGACACTTGCGATGTCTTGTTTGCACACTATCATCACATAATAGGAGAAGAAAGAAGATGCTTCTTTAACCAGATAAACATTACATATTGACCCTCAACTCTTTGTTATAAACATTATTATTTAATTTTCTCAAAAATCATTCGAATGGATACATCCATCTGCTTTGCATAGAACCTATTATTTGTGCCTCGTATGGTAAATGTATTGATAGATGTTCCATTGAATAAAAAAACTAGGTGAAAATATGCGCTCCAGCGTAGATAATATAAGAGGAATGTGTAGGTGCGGGAAGCATCCGACGATCGAACCCGATTTTTGATAATGACAAAGGATTCAAAGTTAACCTGTCTTGTTATCTAATATGGTTGAATGAAATTGCAGGAAAAGCCCTAAGGTTTCTTAGGCAAAGTCCTAGCTACGGTTAGGTAGGTGGAAAACCCTAGGGGGCGGTAACACTAGGTCCTAGGGGCTGGTAACCCTAGGCGGAAAGTCTTGGAGGGTCGAAGCTTCGGGAAAAAGTCCTAGGGGCGGTAATCCTAGGTGAAAAATCCTGGTGTCGCGAACCAGGTGAAAAGTCTGGGCGGGTCGTGGAGTGGACGTTCAGCGGAAAGACCTGAAGAGTCGGGCACTGAGCAAAAGTCCAGTCGGTCTGGAGGACCGGACTGGCAAACAAGTATACTCTCCTAAGTGAAGTAGGTGAGGGCGAGGTTCCCCACTGAGGGAATAGTAGGCGTCGGTTCGACCTAGGGTTTCCGGTTGGAAATCCTAAGTCAGAACCGGACAGTCCATTGACTGTCACACATTTATTTGTTATTATTATGTGCTAACTTTGTTTTACAAGATATGTTATTGTTTTGTGGACTAACATTATTGGGTGCTACTCGGAATTTCGTTCTGTTTTCCCTGTACAAAAATTTGTATAAGCACAAAACTTTTCCTAGCAACCCATGTGCTCTACAAAAGTTAAACTTGGATTGCAAACGAAACTTAACATTTTTAATCCAAGTTGTTCTTCAGAAGTTAAACTTGGATTGGAAATGAAACTTAATATTTTTACTCCAAGTTTAACCCATGTGTTCTTCAGAAGTTAAACCATATTATAGAAGTTGATTAAATATCTATTTCAAAGATTGACTTCTAGGTTAAACATGGCGAGACACTCAACCTTCTTGGGTATGGGATCATCCACCACTTCCTAGACAAAGCCTTTCAAAGAAATTGAATATTTAAATTTCTTACAGTAACCTTAGGTTTAACTATAGAGACCACAATATAAACACAAAATCGAAATACAAAATCAATAGCCTCTTGTGTTGGTATTTCAGGATCCATACAAAAAACATAAATTAATTATGCTGCGGAAACAAATAATTAGTTATACATTTCTTTGCAGCTAAATATCCCTTGATATTCTGTTGTATTCCTCTCCTCCTCTTGGACGTCGTGTGGGCGTTGATCTACCAAGATGAAATCTACCCAAACCTTCTTCTTTGCCTACAAGTTTCGGCCACCCAAGGAATGCCAAAATAGGAAACTTCCTTCTCTTCTTCTTCCCCTCCAAGCAAACCGGCCACAAGAAGATGGAGCTTGATGTGTCGTCGGCCTTAAGAGAAGAAAACAAAGGGAGAAGAGAAAGAGAGAAGGGTCGGCCACCAAGGAAAAGAGAAGAGGGAAAGCTTAGGTTTTGACCCTAAGGGATCAAGAGAAATATGGAGATGTGTTATTCCCATAAGGCTGTAACGCCCGCCCCTCCACTACTACCTTAGGAAGGACGGGGTTACTTACAACATACATACATGCATAAATATGAAATCATGGCAGCGGAAGTGATTTATAATTTTCTTTCTCTATTCTCTTTTTTTTTTTATCTTATCATCATTTCATCATACTCATATAAACATGTTAACATGACATTGCATGGAGAGCTACATGATCATACTACCATAGTAGCACTTTTAACTAAACATATGAACAGGGTAGTCATGCAACCTATTAAACATGCTAACTTGCTAATCCTTTTAACATATCGTGTGAACATGCTAGCATTCATGCATATAACTTGACTTAGAAAGTAGCATGTGAACAAGTGGAAGCATAATTATCCAAACCGGTTAAACATGTTCAAATTATTATATTGTAGCAACCATCAAAGCCTAAGGTAGAAAACATAGAATAGTTCACATGCATATTTTAAAACATATATATAATTTTTGACACACAAGACAGATCTTCATCCACCATGCTACTTCCACACACATCTTTGCCCTTCCTGCTGCTCCCTTTAGTTTAACCATTCCTTTCCCTTCTCTGCAGTACAAGGAAAAGTAAAACTATAAGCACATAGGCTTAGTAAGATCCTTTCCTACTCACACAAATCATGAATCATGAATCGAACATATAGTAGTGACATATTCTTTTATTCAATCTATAACCTGAACATTTACATGCTAGCATACTCACTTAATCTAATCATAACATAACATGTGAGAGCATAAGCATAAGGTAATAGCATGTACATCTAGGCATCATAAACATATCTCAAAAGAGCATAAATCATAGCATATGGAAGCATAAGCATATATAGCATGAAACATCTCAAGAGAGCATCTACCTAAAGCATAAGAAATCATATAGCATGAGATATGTAGATGCAAGATGTTCTTTTGAAAACATGTATCATGTATCATGTAGCTAGCATGAAATGAATATATGAAAGATGTCCTTTTTAAAAACATATATCATATAAGTACTTAAACATAATCTCAACATGAGGGCCCAACTTTGTACCACATACATATATAAATGTGTTGGTGCAACCTTAGGTCAAGGTTGACCTGGTTGACCAAACTCGAGTTGACTTGACTCGAGTTGTGTTTTGATGTTTGACGAGTTATGTTTGACAATGTTTGACGTGAACAGAAAAGTTGTATCTTGATGTTTTACAAGGATACAAGCTTGGGAGATTGTGGGTGCAACCTGTGGTCAAGGTTGACCTGGTTGACCCGAGGTGAGTTGACCTGACTCGGAAAAGTCCAAGCAGGGAGCTTGGCACGGGAAAAGTCCAAGCAAGGAGCTTGGCACGGGAAAAGTCCAAGCAGGGAGTTTGGCACGGGAAAAGTCCAAGCAGGGAGTTTGGCATGGTGAAAAGTCCAAGCAGGGAGCTTGGCACAGGAGAAGTCCAAGTATGGAAGCTTGGCACATGGGAAGTCGGAGAGGGCTCGGTAGCTCGTTCTCCGGACTGTGGTCAGAGAGGGCTCGGGAGCTCGTTCTCTGGACCGGATGGAAGTCGGAGAGGGCTCGGTAGCTCGTTCTCCGAACTGTGGTCAGAGAGGGCTCGGTAGCTCGTTCTCTGGACCGGATGTGGAAAGTTCTGGTGAGTGAAGCCAGGCAGTGGGAAAGTCCTGGTGAGTGAAGCTAGGTGAAAGTCCTGGTGAGTGAAGCCAGGCAGTTGGAAAGTCCTGGTGAGTGAAGCCGGGCAGATTGGAAATCCTGGTGAGTGAAGCCAGGTGAAAACCCTAGTGAGTGAAGCTAGGTGAAAGTCCTGGTGAGTGAAGCCGGGCAAGGGAAAATCCAGATGGATCAAGGGTGATCGGACATCTGGTGTTGAGAAGGTCAAGTAGGTCAAGGGAGTGACCGGATACTTGACACGAAGAGAAAAGTCCAAGTGGGTCAAAGGGATTGACCGGACACTTGGTGGGGAGTCTTAGCAGGTCAAGGGAGTGACCGGATGCTAAGCATGATGTACCAAGAGGTCAAGGTTGACCGGATATTGGTTTGGACTTGGTTTGGGCAAAAACCAAGACCTGGATCGGTTTGGAGACCGATCAGAAAGCGATCAGTGTGCCTCTGTGAGCTTACTGATCGGTCTGGGGACCGATCAGCAGGAAGCCTGATCGGTCCCCGGGACCGATCAGGGTACGCACAAAGAGTTGGGCAACTCTCTGTGAAAGCATTCTGATCGGTCTGGGGACCGATCAACATAGAGCCTGATCGGTCCCCACGACCGATCAGATCAGCCCCAGACCGATCAGGGTGATGCCTGATCGGTCTGGCCCTAGCCGTTGTGACTCAACGGCTAGGCTATTTCGTGCTTCTGTGTTCTGGCCTTTTTGCCTTGCAGGTTCGCAGGTTGGCTCAGGATATCAGAGGTTATAAAAGGATCGAGAGGCACTACAGAACATCTTCTACTTCTTCCTTCTTCTTCCTCCTCTGTACTGAGCTGCTGTTCTTCTGAAAGCTGTGCTCTTGAGCTTTGCTGAGCTCCGAAGCTTCGGGTGAGCTTCTTTGACTGAGTTGCTTGTTGGCATTCGCCCGTGAAGTTGGTGCTTCATCCGGGACTTCAGTCGACGAGAAGGCAAGCGAGTATTTGTACATTCATTGTGTATTTTGTTCTTGCTCTTCTTTGTATTTCCATATTGCTGTTGCAAGCTATTGTGGCGAGGTTTCTCCACCCATAAGGAGTATTTATTAGCCGGTTCTCCGGGGACTCATCCACCGACGGATTGATAGGGCTCGTCCACCTTACGAACACGCCGAGGAGTAGGAGTTTCATCTCCGAACCTTGTTACATCGACGAGTTTGAGGTTTGCTATTCTCCGTTGTCGTTTCTATTGTTTATTTCCGTTGCGCTAACCTTGATTTGTAGAAAGAAACGAACGATTTGGGGCGGCTATTCACACCCCCCCTCTCTAGCCGCGTCCATCGATCCTAACAAAATGCGCGCATCCTAAGTAGATCTAAGGTAGCTAATCTTGAACCTACTAGGAACTAGGCCCGTTTCTTTGACCATCGACCTAGGGGCAACTTAGAAGTCCATCCCTTTTACTAGGCCCGTTTCATAGACCATCGACCTAGGGGCAACTTAAGAGCCCATCCCTGGTACAAGCCATACAAAGTAAAATAGCATACATGTCTCTTGTCATAGCATAGCATATCATGTTTCTTGTCATATTATAACATATCATGTTTCTTGTCATATCATAAAGAGTGTTCTTAGTCCCAACTTATAGGGAAACATCTCTTAGGCTTTTCATCTTACATAAGCCTTGCATAAGCATAACATGATGGCATAACGTGCACATAACATATAGCATATCATAAGTATCATAACATGATGGCATAAAGTGCACTTAACATATAACATATCATAAGAATGGCATAAAGTGCACTTAACATATAACATATCATAGGAATCATAACATGATGGCATAAAGTGCACATAACATATAGCATATCATAGAAATCATAATCATGTATAGTTGGAATTTTTTGAACTCTCTATAAGTCTTAATCATGATTTGGCCGAAACATATAGGCATGGTCATTGGTTTTTCAAGCAACATAAAACATGGAACTCAATATCTTAACATCCCATAATTCTTAGTATAACATGTGAGGACTTTAGGAATCCTAGGTAGCTTCTTAACCTAATCTTTTCTTCTTGGTCGAAACCCTAGGAGCATGGTTCCAAGTTTCTAAGTAACATGAAGCATGAAAACTTTAACCTAACATCATGTAGTGGGTTACAAACCATAAGGAATCATAAGCAAACATAACTTAGGTATTAAACATTCTCTAAGCCTATTTAACTTTTCATGGCCGAAACCCTAAGGAGCCATATTTCAAGATCTAAGCAACATAAAGTATGAAAATCTTAACCTAACATCATGTAGTGGGTTACAAACCATAAGGAATCATAAGCAAGCATAATTTAGGTATTAAACATTCTCTAAGCCTATTTAACTTTTCATGACCGAAACCCTAAGGAGCCATATTTCAAGATCTAAGCAACATAAAGTATGAAAATCTTAACCTAACATCATGTAGTGGGTTACAAACCATAAGGAATCATAGGCAAGCATAGTTTAGATTTTTAACTTCCTCTAAGCCTTTTTATCTTGTCATGGCCGAAACCCTAAGGGGCAAAATTTCATGATCTAAGCAACATGAAGCATGAAAACCTTAACCTAACATCATGTAGTGGGTTACAAACCATAAGGAATCATAAACAAATATAACTTAGATTTTTAACTTCCTCTAAGCCTTTTTATCTTGTCATGGACGAAACCCTAAGGGGCAAAATTTCATGATCTAAGCAACATGAAGCATGAAAACCTTAACCTAACATCATGTAGTGGGTTACAAACCATAAGGAATCATAAACAAATATAACTTAGATTTTTAACTTCCTCTAAGCCTTTTTATCTTGTCATGGCCGAAACCCTAACCATAGGAAGCATGAAAATAACTACTTGTACTGCAGGTGAGGGGATACTTACATCCTTTCGCTTGGTCCTAAGGAAAATTGCCCTTGCTTTTGGGAAGTTTGCCTAGGAAGGAGGCCTTAACTTGACTTCGGCAATGAGGAAGGAGAGCACTTTGGTTTTCGGTGGAGAGAAGGAGGGAGGAAGAAGAGAGAAGAAAAAATGGAGTTCTCTTTCCTTTTCTCTTACTTATGCTTAATGAAGGAAGAAAGCAAACTCAACTTGTCATTGAAAGAAGAAGAAGAAAACTCAAGCTTTTCTTTCTAAGTGGAGGAAGCCTTCCCTTACCTTTAACTACCATGCCCCCTTCCCTTCTAACAGCACACCCCTGCTGGGCTACTGGTTATCACATACATGCATCTAATAAGAGGTCCAAGGTTCAAACCTTGGTCATGCCTCTTTTTGGTTCTATTTTCTCTTATTTTTTTTGGGAAAAATTCATATAAGGTCCATTCTAATCATGATAAAATTCATATGAAATTATTAGAGATCCTATGGATGTTACAGTCCCCCATACCTCATAAAAGTTTGTCCTCGAACTTAAAATAACTCTGGGTATTTTCGTTTCATATCGTCTTCACGTTCCCAAGTGGCTTCTTCAAACCGTTGATTTTGCCACAGGACCTTTACTAAGGGCACCTCTTTGTTCATTAGTCTTTTGACATCTCGATCTAATATCTGAACTGGTCGGCTCTTATAACTTAGGTCCTCTTGAACCTGCACTGTCTGTGGTTCGATCACTAGGTCTGTGCGAGGAATACATTTCTTGAGCATTGAAACATGGAACACGTTGTGAATCGCTAACATCTCCGGGGGCAGCTCTAGTTCGTAAGCTACTTTGCCAACTCTTCTCAGAATCTGATAGGGTCCCACCTAGCGCGGGCTTAGTTTTCCCTTCTTTCTGAATCTCATCACTCCTTTCATAGGAGCTACCTTGAGAAATACCGAATCCCCGACACTGAATTCCAATGGCCTACATCGCTTATCTGCATAGTTCTTCTGCCGACTCTGAGCAGTTTCTATTCTTTGACGGATGTCCTATATAGCACGGGTGGTGTTGTCAACGAAATTTGTTCAGAATCCCATCTCCTTCTTTTCGCCACCTTCGTACCAGCATATAGGGGATCTACATTTCCTCCCGTACAAAGCCTCGTAAGGCGCCATTCCAATAGTAGCCTGGTAGCTATTGTTGTAGGCGAATTCTGCTAAGCATAGATATCGACACCAACTCCCCTTAAAGTCTAAGGCGCAAGATCGTAACATATCTTCTAGTACTTGGTTCACCCTTTCTGTTTGTCCGTCGGTCTGAGGGTGGAAGGCAGTACTGAACAAAAACTTCGTACCAAGAGCCTTCTTAACGCATTCCCAGAAATGTGAAACAAAGCGACCATCTCTATCAGAAATGATGGTCTTAGGAATCTCATGTAATCTAACAATTTCCCTGACATATAATTGAGCCAGTTGCTCAATTGAGTATGTCATCTTGATTGCTTGGAAGTGGGTGGATTTTGTCAATCTGTCCACGATTACCCATATAGCATCGTAACCGTTCGTCGTTTTGGGTAGTCCGGAGATGAAATCCATAGAAATGTCCTCCCATTTCCATTCTGGAATCTGAATTGGCTGCAGTACTCCTCCAGGTCTCTGGTGTTCTACTTTAACTCTCTGGCAGGTCAGGTAGGTCAGGCAGGTACTGACATACTGAGCCATGTCTCTGTTCATACCGAACCACCAGAATTTCTTTTTCAAGTCTTGGTACATTTTGGTAGATCCAGGATGCATCGCATAGGGTGTTGTATGGGCTTCTTCCAGTATCTTCTTTCATAACTCTGGATTATCGGGAATACATAAGCGGTCCCTAAGGTATAATACTCCACTGTTTGCGATACGGAATCCGTCATTCTTTCCTTCTAAGCTCTCTTTCTTGATCCTTTGGATACTTGGGTCACAGGTTTGCTTCCCCAATATATCGTCGAACAGCGTTGGTGCTATTGTCAGGGTAGAGAGCTGTTCGGATATATTTTCGACCCCGTAACATATAATTCCCCTTGGCTTCCCAATAAACTCAAACATCTGCTCTGCTTCAGGCCGAAAGACCACTTTTCTATCACGGCACTCGAAGCACCGTACTTGCTCAGGAAATCCATGCCCAATATAATATCATAATCCTGCATGTCGAGCACTATCAAATCACAGTAGAGTTCTCTGTCTGCGATTTTGATAGGTGCGGCTCGCAGCACATGAGTAGAAGGCATCACTTCTCCCGAAGGCAGGGTCGTTAAGAACTTGCAATCTAAGGCTTGTGGTGACATATCTATCTTCCTTGCGAAAGGTGTAGAGACGAACGAGTGTGTTACCCCAGTATCAAATAATATAGTAGCATGCTAACTGAACATAAATATCTAAACTGTGACAACCGTAGAAGCATTCGCCATGTCTTCCTTGGTGAGGGAGAAAATCCTAGCATTCGTTGTAATTGGCGGGGCTTCCAATCTCCCTTAGCTTATCGAAGTCCCTTCTATAGCAGTTTGCATCTGATGTAGCTGTGGGGGAGCACCTCAGTTCTGGACATACTGCTGAAGAGGTGTCTGAACCTGAGTAGGGCAGTTCCTGGCTATATGTTCTTCCAATCCACAGTTATAACACTTATTTGTGCCTATCCGGCATATCCCTGGATGCTTCTTCCCACATGTGATACACTGAGGAAACATGGGTTGCTTGCTTGCTGGACCACCCTTAGAGTCGTTCCATTGCTTTCTCTTGCCACTGTGGTTCCCTTTCCAGCTGGCTCTGGTGCTTTGAGTTTTCTGTCCTCCTTACTGGGCTTGACTCTTGCCCTCGTTCAGTGCTTTCAAGTAGTGTTCGGTGATCAAGGCACTGCTGATTAGCTCTTCTGCAATCTGCGGTCTATTAACTCCGCTGGCCACGTTCAGAGCTATCTCGGGTCTGAGCATCTTCAGCATGAGTCTGACCCTTTCTCTTTCTATACTGACCAGCTCTGGGCATAGGCGCGCTAATCGGTTGAATCTCGTCACAACTTCATTAACTGATAGGTCACCTTGCCGGAACTCGGTGAACTCGTCGTAGTGCCTGTTCGTCACACGCATGTGGAAGAATTCTTCAAAAAATTCAGTTTTGAAGTCCGTCCATCTCATTTGATTTACTTGTCTCTTGGCTTTGACTCTGTCCCACCATATTCTGGCATCACCCGTAAGGCAGAATGATGCACACTTGACTTTCTCATGTTCTGGCCAGTCCAATAGTTCTACTATGCTCTCCACAGTCTTGAACCAGGCATAAAAGGAAATTTTAATAATAATTAAAATCTATCTCTTTTAAATTTCCTATTATGATGGCTAGAAAAAGAAATTTTAAAAAATTAAAATATCTTTCTTTTAAATATTGTAGATATCTGCAAAAAGAAAAGATTTTAAAATTAAACTTCTCTTCTAAATCATGGTTACAAAAAAGGAAAATTTTATCAAAAATAAAATATCTCTTTTTAAACCATTATAGATGGTAACAAAAAAGAAAAGATTTTAAAAATTTAAAACTCTCTTTTAAAACTATGTGGATGACTTCAAAAAAGGAAAGATTTTAAAATTAAAATTTCTCTTTTGATCCTTTGTAGATTGCTATAAAAGGAAAAAATTTTAAAAAAAATTAAAATATCTCTTTTTATTTATTTAGTGGCCGACCCCTTGCTTGGTCACCAAGCAAGGCTTGGCCGGCCACATCTTGGACACCAAGATGGGCTTGGCCGACCCCTTGCTTGGGAACCAAGCAAGGATGTGGTCGACCCCTAACTTGGGTAAGAAGATGGGCTTTGGGTGGATAAAAAGACTTTTAATAAGAGGCTACAACAGGGACCTAGAGGAGGAATTGGTTTTACCCTCTTGATGGACTTGAGCTTCCTGTGTTCGACCAGAACACCCAACTCAAGTTCATCAATAATAACTCATACCACTAAAGAGTTATTATTGAACTACCGTACCAATCCCATATTACATTATGAGCTCCTTCTTATCATGAATGCATTAATCTCCCAGTGTTTAAGATATCGAATGCCCATTAGTTAAATGAGTTACTGACAACTCACTTAATTAATATCTAGCTCTAAGAGTAGTACCACTCAACTTCATTGTCATGTTGGACTAAATCCACCTGCAAGGTTTACATGACAATCTTTATGAGTTCCTCAATATGATATCATCAACCTAGATAACTAGGACACAGTTTTCTTCTATAATCAACAATACACCATATAAATAATATTATTTCTCAACTTATCGGGCCTATTGATTTAACGAATAAACTCACCCATTGATAAATCAAAGAAATAAATACTAAGTATATGTGTTTGTTATTATATCGGGATTAAGAGTACGTACATCCATAATAACAGAGGTTATGCTCTTTTATGCAGTTAGTATAAAAGGAACAACCTCAAATGGTCTTGCTCAATATACACATAATATACTAGTGTAATTTTATAGTCAAGATAAACTAGTACCAAATTACACTACAACCATTCCAATGGTTTGCCCCAATCCAACTTGGTTGTGAGCTACTATTTATAATTTATAAGGGACTGATAACACGATCTTCTATGTGACATCACACACTATGTTATCTACAATATAAATTAAATGGACAACTGCATTTTACTAAATGTAGACATTTGACCATTGTGATTCTCATTTCAAAATAAATGTTCATACAAAAAAACTAGGCTTTTAGTATATATCCTAACAATCTCCCGCTTATACTAAAAGACTATGCTGCTATATATGCTGCCATACATCTGATTTCCATCCCCTCAACATGCCCATCAAAAGTTCTCGCTTGAAGGGCCTAAGTAGGTTATCTGCTGATGCAATCTTGGCGACAACTGTTGGTGCGGGAAGCATCCGACGATCGAACCTTAGTTTTGATAATGGCAAAGGGATTCAAAGTTAAGTTTAATTGTTATCTAATGTGTATGACTGAGTGTTTCAGAAAAGTCCTAGCTGCGGTTAGGCAAGGGAAAACCCTAGGGGGTGGTAACCCTAGGTCATAGGGGGTGGTAACCCTATGCGTGAAGTCTTGGCGGGTCGACGCTTGGGCAAAAATCCTAGGGGGTGGTAACCCTAGGTTAAAATCCTGGTGTCGCGAACTGGGTAGAAGTCTGGATGGGTCGAGGATCGGACATCCAGCATGAAGACCGAAAGCATCGGACGCTGAGCAAAAGTCCAGTCGATCTAGAGGATCGTACTGGCAACAGGTAAATCTCCTGAGAGGAGTAGGTGAGGGTGCGTTCCCCGGAAGAGGGAACAGTAGGCATCGGGTCGACCTAGGGTTTCCAGTCGGAAATCCGAAGTCAGACTCGGACAGTCCGTTGACTGTCAAATTTATTTCTATATATGATCTTTTGTGTTCTAACTCTGTTTTGCAGGAAACTAATATTTTTGTTCAGGGTTGGAACTGGCCAGGATCGGTCGATCGAACCTTGGGATCGGTCGACCAAACCCCCAAGCTAACAGAGCAGGTTTCCAGAAGTTGGAACAGGCTCGACCAGGGATCGGTCGACCGGACCTTGGAATCGGTCGACCAAACTTGGGATAGGTGTCGACTGGATCAGGCCGAGGTGAGCGGGTCAGAGGAGACTGATCGGTAGACCGAACCCAGGGATAGAGTTTGACCAGATCAAAGCGGAGTGACGGATCGACGGATCAGATGCGGTGGAGATCATCTGATCGGTTGACCGAACAGGGGATCGGTCGATCGATCCGCTTCGGGTCAAAGCTGATCCCGAGACTTGGGGATCTGGATCAGCGTCTACAGAGCTATAAAAGGGAGCCTTGGGGTGCAGCTTCGATCAACAATCTCAGAAGCAATCTTTCTACTTCCTGCTGCTAACAAGTCGATCCCGAAGTACTGTAATATCATCCCGACGACCCGAAGCTCAGTTCTTCCATCTTTCCATTGTCGTCGGTATATTTTATTGTTATTAATTATTGTACTTCAAATTGTAAACATTTAACGAGCCTATAGTTGTTGCCCATCGAAAGCGATCAAGGATCGCGGACCTTCGAGTAGGAGTCAAGCTAGGCTCCGAACGAAGTAATTCGACTGTGTCTTCTGTGTGTGTTTGCATTTACTTTCCGCTGCGTTTAAATTACTCGAACGATTTCCGAAAAACGTGAAATAGCTGCGAGCTCTATTCACCCCCCTCTAGCGCGATCTCGATCTAACAATTGGTATCAGAGCGGGGTCGTTTTGAACCGGTGCAACCACCATCCAAAATAATTTTTCGTGGTATTTTTAGATTTTTCGGAGTCAATTAGAATTTAGCCTTATAGATATATTCTAATTCTTTTCTCGAATCAGTTTTTTGCTCGAAGTTGGTGCAACACCACTCGAGTCCGTTTTCTTTTAAATACATCCCGCACTACTAATCCAGGACCACGTCCTGGAATTTTCTTGTTGTTTATTTTCTTTGTATTTAGTTGATCTAAAATGACCCTTCAAGAAGGCTACAGTACTGTCCGTCCCCTGCTCTTCACCGGAGAGGATTTTGGTTACTGGAATGGCAGAATGGAGAACTTCCTGAAGATCCAGTTCGAGACGTGGATGATCGTCAAGACTGGTTTGGATCTGCCAACGGATAAAGACGGAAATCCCACACCCTGCGAGGATTGGGAACCTGCATTAATCAAGAAGGTAGAGGCAAATGCCAGAGCAACATGTACCCTCCAGTGCGGACTAACAAAGGAGGAGTTAAACCGCGTTGGTCCATTCTAGAGCGCCAAGGAGCTATGAGAGAAGCTGATCGAGCTTCACAAAGGGACCTCCGATACCAAAGTAAGTAAGCGGGATTTATTATTCAATAAATTTTATAACTTAAAATGCAGAAAAATGAGACAGCAAGCCAGCTTCACGCACGCATTCAGGACCTCATAAATGGCCTTCACGCAATCGGCCAAAGAATAGAAAACCGCGACATAATAAGGTACGCACTTAGCGCCTTTCCAAGGGACACCTTGTGGGCATCCATGGTTGATGCGTACAAGGTTTCTAAGGACCTCTCTTCAATCAAATTAGACGAACTTTTTTCAGAATTAGAATTGCATGAACAGACTAATGCACGCCCAGTGGAGAAAGGTGTTGCTTTGGTTGCAAGTACCAGCAGAACACATGAACCAAAGTCGAGGCGCAAAACTAAGCCCAAGTCCAAAGATGAATCAGATAAGAGGACGATGACGAAGTTGTTTCTGAACTGTTAAAGCTCGTACGGAAAATATGCAAGTCGAAAAAGTCGAATCAAACAAATACGAAGGACAAATCTAAAGTCACCTGTTACGGCTGTAACCAGGAGGGGCACTACAAGCCAGATTGTCCAAACAAGAAGAAAAGAAGGAAGGTATTAAAGGCGACCTGGTCCGAGTCATCAGATGAATCCGAGTCCGACGCAGAAGAACAGACAAGCTTCCTCGCATTGCCAGTACAAGTAGATATTGACGAAACCGAGTCCGAAACCGAGAGCGAGTCGGAAATTGAGTCCGAGCGAAGCCACGGATACGCATCCGTTTCCGAAGGACCAAAACCCACAGTAAGTACTTTAATGTCTAGTATTAACTTAGATGACTCGGAAAATTTAATTCCGTACTTGCTTAAAAAGTTGGCTAAATCCAACATCCGGGTTAAGTCGCTCCAAAAGGAGGTAACAACCCTTAAGGGAGCGACTGACCCGAGTTCTTTAACTGAGTCAGTTCAAATTGGAAGTTCAACTCAAGTCCAACAACTTGAGAAAGAAAATTCCAATTTGAAAACTCAAATTAAAGAACTCAAGGACACGTTGGAACGGTTCACCTTGGGTTCCAAGAATTTGGATTTGATTCTTGGGAAACAGCTAGCCATTTACAACAAATCCGGATTTGGATTTAAGACCAAAACAAAGTTTAAATCATACTTGTCATTAGTAAATAGAAATAATAGAAACATAATTCAAGCATGGGTCCCCAAGTCAAACTTGGTTAATCAAGTTGGACCTGGTCACTATTGGGTCCCCAAGGATCATATCCATTACCTTGATAGACCATATCGAGGCTATGATCCAGGGAGAGCCTATAGAAAGACCATCTTTACCAATAAATAGAACTGATTGATGCTTGTTTATTTATTTTTCCTTGTAATATACATGCTTAGACTAGGATAGCTTAAGGATCAAGGTGTAATTTACACTTGCTAGTTAAATCTAGGAGTTTCAAAAATAAAATTGAATATATATTTCTTTGAGCGATTCTGTCTAACAAGGGGTGGATGATCCCATACCCAAGAAGGCCTAGAGCCTCGCCCTGACTTGGGAATCAATATTTGAAATACTTATTTAATTGACTAATTGGAAAACCTAATTTTAACTTAAATGTAAATTAATCCTTAGAAATAATTTAAATCAAAGATAACCATCTCACAAAAATACATAAGATTACCTGATTGATAACTTAGAATCGGGTGAGATGGATCAAAGTTGAACTTAGTCTATAATCAATGTAATCTAATCAACCAAATTAACAAAATTTAATCTATTTAAATAATTTTAAATCCTTTAAAAACCTTTGAAAAAATTATTTCAAAATTATTTTAAAAATTATTTGAAAATCATTTTAAAAATCCTTTGAAAAATTATTTTAAAAATCCTTTGAATTATTTCAAAATCATTTTAAAAAAAATATTTGAAAATCATTTTAAAAATCCTTTGAAAAATTATTTGAAAAATCATTTTAAAAATACTTTGAAAAATTATTTCAAAATCATTTTAAAAAATATTTGAAAATCATTTTAAAAATCCTTTGAAAAATTATTTGAAAAATCATTTTAAAAATGCTTTGAAAAATTATTTCAAAATCCTTTCAAAAAAAATTTGAAAATCATTTTAAAAATCATTTGAAAAATTATTTCAAAATCATTTAAAAAAAATATTTGAAAATCATATTAAAAATCCTTTGAAAAATTATTTGAAAAATCATTTTAAAAATCCTTTGAAAAATTATTTCAAAATCATTTTAAAAAATATTTGAAAATCATTTTAAAAATCCTTTAAAAAATTATTTCAAAATCATTTTAAAAAATATTTGAGAATCATTTTAAAAATCCTTTGAAAATTATTTGGAAAATCATTTTAAAAATCTTTTGAAAAATTATTTCAAAATAATTTTAAAAAATATTTGAAAATCATTTAAAAAATCCTTTGAAAAATTATTTCAAAATCATTTTAAAAAATATTTGAAAATCATTTTAAAAATTCTTTGAAAAATTATTTCAAAATCATTTTAATAAATTATTTGAAAATCATTTTAAAAATCCTTTGAAAAATTATTTGAAAAATCATTTAAAAAATCCTTTCGAAATTAATTTCAAAAATTATTTGAAAAATCCTTTCAAAATTAATTTCAAAAATTATTTAAAATCCTTTCAAAATTAATTTCAAAAATTATTTAAAATCCTTTGATGATTAATTTCGAACTCATTTGAAAAATCCTTTGAAATTTAGTTTCAAAACTTATTTGAAAACTTAATCATTTGAAAAATCATTTGAAAATTAATTTCAAAATCATTTGAAAAATTAATTTCAAAATTTATTTTAAAAATCCTTTGAAAATTAATTTCAAAATTATTTTAAATTCCTATCAAAATTAATTTCAAAAATTATTTGAAAAATCCTTTCAAAATTAATTTGAAAAATTATTTGAAAATCTTTGAAGATTAATTTCAAACTCACTTGAAATATCCTTTGAAAATTAATTTCAAAACTTATTTGAAAACTAAATTTCAAAATTATTTGAAAAATCCTTTGAAAATTAATTTTAAAAAATTATTTGAAAAATCCTTTGAAAAAATCCTTTTAAAAATTAATGTCAAAATCATTTGAAACATCCTTTGAAAATTAATTTCAAAATTCTTGTGGAAAATCCTTTAAAAAGTACTTTGAAAATTATTTCAAAATAATTGTCTTAAGCTAAGTGTTTACTTCAGTACTCATTTTTCCTCTGTCCTTTTTATTTTTGATATTTGGCAAAGGGGGAGAGTATAAGGAAATTCAAATTAAATTCTAAGGAAACTAATTCAAATTAAATTCAAAGGAAACTAAAATTTAAAAATTCAAAACTAATCAGTTTAAGGGGAGCTCCCATTAAGGGGGAGTTTCAATGTGCTTAGGTTTTATTTATGCTTTTACTCATTTATATCTACATTTATTGCATTCTTTCACTTAACTTTGAATTTCGGTTGCCATAATCAAAAAGGGGGAGATTGTTGGTGCGGGAAGCATCCGACGATCGAACCTTAGTTTTGATAATGGCAAAGAGATTCAAAGTTATGTTTAATTGTTATCTAATGTGTATGACTGAGTGTTTCAAAAAAGTCCTAGCTGTGGTTAGGCAAGGGAAAACCCTAGGGGGTGGTAACCCTAGGTCATAGGAGGTGGTAAACCTATGCGGGAAGTCTTGGCGGGTCGAAGCTTCGGACAAAAATCCTAGGGGGTGGTAACCCTAGGTTAAAATCCTGGTGTCACGAACCGGGTAGAAGTCTGGATGGGTCGACGATCGGACATCCAGCATGAAGACCGGAAGCATCGGACGCTGAGCAAAAGTCTAGTCGATCTGGAGGATCGTATTGGCAACAGGTAAATCTCCTGAGAGGAGTAGGTGAGGGCGCGTTCCCCGGAAGAGGGAACAGTAGGCGTCGGGTCGACCTAGGGTTTCCGGTCGGAAATCCGAAGTCAGACTCGGACAGTCCGTTGACTGTCAAATTTATTTTTATATATTATCTTTTGTGTTCTAACTCTATTTTGCAGGAAACTAATATTTTTGTGCAGGGTTAGAACTGGCCAGGATCGGTCGACCGAACCTTGGGATCGGTCGACCGAACCCCCAAGCTAATAGATAATGTTTCCAGAAGTTGGACCAGACTCGACCAGGGATCGGTCGACCGGACCTTGGGATCGGTCGATCAAACCTGGGATAGGTGTCGACTGGATCAGGCCGAGGTGAGCGGGTCAGAGGAGACTATCGGTCGACCGGACCTTGGGATCGGTCGACCGAACCCAGGGATAGAGTTTAACCAGATCGAAGCGGACCGACGGATTGACGAATCAGATGCGGTGGAGATCATCGGATCGGTCGACCGAACAGGGGATCGGTCGACCGATCCGCTTCGGGTCAAAGCTGATCCCGAGACTTGGGGATCTAGATCAGCGTCTACAAAGCTATAAAAGGGAGCCTTGGGGTGCAGCTTCGATCAACAATCTCAGAAGCAATCTTTCTACTTCCTGCTGCTAACAAGTCGTTCCCGAAGTACTGCAATATCGTCACGACGACCCGGAGCTCAGTTCTTCCATCTTTCCATTGTCGTCGGTACATTTTATTGTTATTAATTATTGTACTTCAAATTGTAAACATTTAACGAGCCTATAGTTGTTGTCCACCGAAAGCGATCAAGGATCGCGTGCCTTCGAGTAGGAGTCGAGCTAGGCTCTGAACGAAGTAATTTGGCTGTGTCTTCTGTGTGTGTTTGCATTTACTTTCCGCTGCGTTTAAATTACTCGAACGATTTCCAAAAAACGTGAAATAGCCGCGAGCGCTATTCACCCCCCCCTCTAGCGTGATCTCGATCCAACAATAACAACTTCTCCTCGTTTTATGATGTCTCGTATTAGGTGGTATTTGCGCTCAATGAGTTTACTTGCCTTATGGGCTCGTGGTTCCTTCGAGTTTGCTACTGCACCACTATTATCACAATAAATTATGATAATTTTGGGCAAACCAGGAATCACATCTAAGTCCATCAAGAAGTTTCTGAGCCATATAACTTCTTTGGCTGCCTCAGAGGCTGCTACATACTCAGCTTCCATGGTGGAGTTTGAAATGCATTTCAACTTAACACTCCTCCATGCTATGGCTCCACCTCCTAAAGTAAACACATACCCCGAGGTTGATTTACTGTTGTCCCTATCTGATTGGAAGTCCAAATTCGTGTAACCCACAGGGAGCAAATCATTTGCCTGATAAACCAACATATAATCTGTAGTCCTTCTCAAGTACTTTAATATATGCTTTATGGTAGTCTAATGCCCCTGTCTTGGATTACTTTGATATCTGCAAACCATGCTCATGGTAAAACAAATATCCGGTCTCGTACATAGCATTGCATACATTAGGCTTCCTATAGCCGAAACATAAGGAACTGCTTTCATGTCCTCTATCTCCTTTGATGTTTTAGGACACATCTCTTTAGATAAAGGTACTCCATGCCGAAAAGATAGAAAACCTTTCTTGGAGTTTTGCATGCTAAAATGAGCTAGGATAATATTGATGTATGAAACTTGGGATAAACACAACATTCTTTTCTTGCGATCCCTTATTATTTTGATCCTAAGAATATGTCCACATTCTCCCAAAATCTTTCATATCAAACTTCTTGGGCAACCATACCCTTACGTCTAACAACACTTTGACATTGTTGCCAATGAGCAAAATGTCATCTACGTATAGTAAGAAATACCACCACGTTTCCATCACTTTTCTTGTATACACAAGACTCATCCGGACACTGAATAAATTCATAAGATTAAACCGGATGTTCCAAGATCTTGAAGCCTTCTTCAGTCCATAAATAGACCGATGCTGCATCTTTATCTTGGAGTGCTTCATCATATGTCCAGGGATTAGGTTCATGTTTACCAGGGATCAAGTCTGAAGATTCTCCTAAAAATATGAATCTATCAGGTTGTCTAACAACACTCCCACTACGACGAGGCATTGCTTGTAATTGTGCATCATTTGTGACACGTGTTGCAGTTTCTTGTGGTATCTCATCTTGTATCATTGGTACAAAAGTAGATGTGTCTTCTCTTGTTTCTTCAAGAATAATTTTACTCATGGGCTTGTGGTTCATTACATAATCCTCTTTTAAAAATCGGGCATTGATGCTAACAATGACCTTATGATCTTTAGGACTATAAAATAAACCACCTTTCGTTCCTTTAGGATAACCCACAAACAAGCGAACTTCTGTACGTGATTCTAACTTATCAGTGGCTCCTTTCAGCACATGTGCTGGACTACTCCAAATCTGAATATGCTTCAGACTAGGCTTACGCCCATTCCACAATTCTGTGGGAGTAGAGGGTACTGACTTAGAAGGTACCAAGTTCAGAATGTACACTGTCGTTTCCAGAGCATATCCCCAAAATGAATTTGGTAATTCTGAATAACTCATCATTGATCTAACCATTTCCATAAGAGTCCTATTCCTTTGTTCTGCCATACCATTCTGTTGGGGTGTACCAGGTGCAGACAGTTAGGATTGAATCTCGACCTCTGATAAGTAACTCCTAAACTCTCCTAAGAGGTACTCGCCACCATGATCATATTGTAGTGTCTTGATACCATGATGTTTCTCCACATCAGCCTTATATTCTTTGAACTTATCAAAGCACTCAGACTTGCGGCGCATTAAGTAAATGTACCCGTATCTCGAATAGTCATCTATAAAAGAGATAAAATATTCGAAACCACCTCTTGCCTGGATAGTCATAGGTCCACACAAATCAGAATGAACCAATTCCAACACATCTTTGGCTCTATAACCCTTAGCCTTAAAAGGTCTCTTGGTCATTTTTCCTTCCAAGCAAGACTCGCAGGTTGGAAAGTTTTCCACCACCAATGAACCTAAAAGTCCATCGGCTATTAGCCTTTGAATTCTACTCAAGTTAATATGACCTAGCTTTAGATGTCAAAGATATGTTTGGTTCATTTTCGAAGGCTGCTTTCTCTTATTTGAATTAGAAGATGCGTTATTAATTTTCATTTGTTGCATCGTGGGAGTTATTGGATTTAGAGTATATAAATTGCCAACCAATATATCAGAACAGATAGCTACCCTATTTTTCTTGACAACTACTTTGTCATCAAAAGAAACAGAATATCCATCCATAAATAGTTTAGAAACTGAAATCAAGTTCTTTCTAAAATTTGGTACATAAAGATAATTTCTCAAAATCAATGTTTTATTCCTATCAAAGGATAAATAAACATCTCCCACTACAATAGCCGCCACTTTTGTAGCATTGCCCATGTAAATGGTGATTTCCCCTTCATGTAGTCGTCGGGTTTCCTGGAACCCCTGCAATGAATTATAGACATGATCAGTGACTTCCGTATCTACACACTAGGTATCGGTAGATAACACCGCTAAACATGTTTCAACAACTAATGAATAAGATACACCTTTATTGTTCTCCCATTTGCGAGGACAGTCCAAGTTTTGTTTCTAATCAATGTAATTGAGACCAGTAAGTTTGTTCTCTTTCAATATATCAGCAAGAGGACTGAAAGCCATTTGAAATCCTAAGAATCACAAAATATTTGGTCAAAACTTTAGAATTTAAAATAATATTGGTTCCTCAAACAATATCATTTAAATTCACCAACACCTCAAAACACCGTGAATTTTGTATGCCACGATAGTGTGGACGTATATAAATTCAAACATTTCTAAGAGGGGGTTTTACCCATTAATTTTATTATCTTGTCAACATAACTTTATGACAAATAAAATTAATAGTTGGTTTTTTTCGATCACACAAATAATAGCAGTGACTCCAATAGGGAGGATACTATAAAATGTGCCTAAGTGTATACCATTACTTGATACTTAGTCCATTAAATAGGATTGTGCCGCTTCAGATTGAGATCACACAAACCTAAATAATTTCCTATAATCATCCATAAAGGAAGTTTGATCTAGTGATCCGTAAACAAACTTATCTGATGTGGAGGAAGACACTCAAAGCCAACGCGCAAGTTTGAATGCATCACTTACAAACTAGTAATGGAGATCGTGGAATTTAAATAATTCCTCTCCCACCTAGTTATTTAAACCGAGAAATTTTAACATGCACACACACACATCACATATAAACAACATAAAAGGAAATAAATATGAAAAATAATTTTCCAACTATTATGGCCTCATCCATAGCTGTCCTCCATATGCCACTAGCCCTAGCCGTCACCAATGGGTCATGTCGTCGCGTCTATCTTGCTTCCTTTTTCGCTGCACCTCTGGTCCTCAGATAACACCACGCCTAGCAAGGATACGATCTGCGATAAAATAAAATTTTACATTTATCGATCCTATATTCCACCAGGAAATATACATGTAATCTAGATCGAACAGAATGTAAAACCCTAAAAACTAATACAGCTCCTGCTGTATTTAATAATTACAATCATGCACACACATAAAATGCTCTCGACATGCCCGAGGGTCCAATCACACACAAACACAATAGGACCATAATAGTTGGAACTAGGATGCCTGCAACCATAGAGTTAATCTATTTGCACATCCTACTATTATCCTGCCTAAATTTATGTATGAAAAGTGCATAATTTAACTGAAAACCAAACACACAGAGGCAAAAAACTAGCACTGATACCAATTATTGGGTGCTACTCAGAATTTCATTCTGTTTCCCCTGTACAAAAATTTATACAAGCACAGAACTTTTCCTAGCAACCCATGTGCTCTACAGAAGTTAAACTTGGATTGCAAACGAAATTTAACATTTTTAATCCAAGTTGTTCTTTAGAAGTTAAACTTGGATTGGAAACGGAACTTAACATTTTTACTCCAAATTCAACCCATGTGTTCTTCAGAAGTTAAACTATATTACAGAAGTTGATTAAATATCTATTTCAAAGATTGGCTTCCAGGTTAAACATGGCGAGACACTCGACCTTCTTGGGTATGGAATCATCCACCACTTCCTAGACAAAGCCTTTCAAAGAAATTAAATATTTAAACTTCTTACAGTAACCTTAGGTTTAACTATAGAGATCATAATAAAAACACAAAATCAAAACACAAAATCGAAACACAAAATTGATAGCCTCTTGTGTTGGTATTTCATGATCCATACAAAGAATACAAACTAATTATGATGTTAAAACAAATAATTAGTTATACCTTTCTTTGTAGATAAAGAGCTCTTGATATTCTGTTATATTCCTCTCCTCCTTTTGGACGTTGTGTGGGCGACGATCGACCAAGATGAAATCCACCCGAACCTTCTTCTTTGCCTACAAGTTTTGACCACCTAAGGAATGCCAAAATAGGAAACTTCCTTCTCTTCTTCTTCCCCTCCAAGCAAACCGGCCACAAGAAGATGGTGCTTGATGTGCCGCCGGCCTTAAAAGAAGAAAACAAAGGGAGAAGAGAAAGAGAGAAGGGATGGCCACCAAGGAAAAGAGAAGAGGGAAAGCTTAGGTTTCGACCCTAAGGGAACAAGAGAAATATGGAGATGTGTTATTCCCATAAGGCACCCTCTACCTCTCTTTTATAATCCTTGGTCATGACATAAAAAGAAATTTTAATAATAATTAAAATCTCTCTCTTTTAAATTTCCTATTGTGATGGCTGCAAAAGGAAAGTTTAAAAAATTAAAATATCTTTCTTTTAAACATTGTAGATATCTAAAAGAAGAAAAGATTTTGAAATTAAACTTCTCTTATAAATCATGGTTACAAAAAAGGAAAGTTTTATTAAAATTAAAATATCTTTTTAAACCATTATAGATGGCAACAAAAAAGGAAAGATTTTAAAATTTAAAACTCTCTTTTAAAACCATGTGGATGACTTCAAAAAAGGAAAGATTTTAAAATTAAAATATCTCTTTTAATCCTTTGTAGATTGCTATAAATGGAAAGATTTTAAAAAAATAAAATCTCTCTTTTTATTTCTTTAGTAGCCGACCCCTTGCTTGGTCACCAAGCAAGGCTTGGCCGACCACATCTTGGGCACCAAGATGGGCTTGGCCGGCCCCATGCTTAGGCACCAAGCAAGGATGTGGCCGGCCCCTAGCTTGGGTAAGAAGCTAGGCTTTGGATGGATAAAAAGACTTTTAATAAGAGGCTACAATAGGGACCTAGAGGAGGAATTGATTTTGGCCTCCTGATGGACTTGAGTTTCCTGTGTTCGACCCGAACACCCAACTCAAGTTCATCAATAATAACTCATACCACTAAAGAATTATTATTGAACAACCGTACTAATCCCATATTACATTATGGGTTCCTTTTTATCATGAGTGTATTAATCTCCCTGTGTTTAAGATATCGAATGCCCATTAATTAAATGAGTTACTGACAACTCACTTAATTAATATCTAGCTCCAAGAGTAGTACCACTCAACTTCATTGTCATGTCAGACTAAATCCACCTGCAGGGTTTATATGACAATCCTTATGAGCTCCTCAAGGGGATATCATCAACCTAGATAACTAGGACATAATTTCCTTCTATAATCTACAACACACTATATAAATAATATTATTTTCCAACTTATCGGGCCTATTGATTTAACGAATAAATCTCACCCATTGGTAAATCAAAGAAATAAATACTAAGTATATGTGCTTGTTATTATATCGGGATTAAGAGTACGCATATCCATAATAACAGAGGTTATATTCTTTTATGCAGTCAGTATAAAAGAAACAACCTCAAATGGTCCTGCTCAACACACTCATAGTGTACTAGTGTAATTTTATAGTCAAGATAAATTAGTACCAAATTACACTACAACAATTCCAATGGATTGCCCCAATCCATTTTGATTGTGAGCTACTATTTATAATTTATAAAGAACTGATAACATGATCTTCTGTGTGATACCACACATCATATTATCTACAATATAAATTAAATGGACAACTACATTTTACTAAATGCAGACATTTGACCATTGTGATTCTTATTTCAAAATAAATGTTCATACAAAAAGCTAGGCTTTTAGTATACATCCTAACAAACATATCTTGCAAGGACAAAATAACAAAGTTTGCCTCGGATGAATAGTACCCGAGGCAACCTCCATGGAGCTTGGAGGCGCCTCGGGTGCAAGGCAGAAGCTGCGCAGGAAGCTAAGTTGGAGGCACCCTGATGGAGGCTTGAGGCACCTCGGACGACATTGAAGGCACCCTGCAGGGGATTGGAGGCGCCTTCAAGTGGATATGCGTAGACTGCTTCGGAGCTTATCTGCACTGCGGATCCGGCGGTGATGGAGGCTCCCTCAAGGGGCTTGGAGGCACCCTCAATAGCCTTTATAAGGCAGTCTCGACCAGCAACCTAATCAATAAACTCCCAAGCAATCTTTCAGCTATGCACTGCTCTAAAGACGATCCAGAAAGTCTATAGCAAGAACCCAACGACCCGATGCTACAAATTTCATTTCTTTGTTGTCGGTATAGCTTTCTCAATATTATTTTGTAATAACTTTTTATAATCTTTTGCGCTATTATAGTTGTTGCCTAAAGAAAATGCTCAACGAGCGTAGGCCTTGGAGTAGGAGTCGCCCAAGGCTCCGAACCAAGTAAAAATACTTGGGTCCTTCTGTGTTTGTTTTAATTTCCACTGCAATTACTCGTTAAGTTTTCCGAATACGAAAAGTGAAATCCATGAGCCCTATTCACCCCCCCTCTCTAGCGTGTTTTGATCCAACAATTGGTATCAGAGCGGAGTCGCCTTAATTTGGTGTAACCACCAGTCAAGCATATTTTTCGTGGTAATTTTCAATTTTTCGAGTCGATTGGAATCAGTATTCTTGCCGCCTTCCGATCCAATTTTTTCGTAATCAATTTTTTCTCGAAGTTGGTGCAACACCACTCGAGATCGCGTATTAGTTTTCTTATTTCCTGCACTACTAATCTAGGATCAAGTCCTCGGACTAGTTTTTTGTTTTTCCTTGTGCAAGTTTTCTATGGCTCTTCAAGAAGGCTACAGTACAGCTCGACCTCCACTCTTCACTGGAGAGGACTTTGGCTACTGGAAGGGCCGAATGGAGTCGTACCTTCAAACACACTTCGAAGTCTGGATGATCATCAAAACCAGCTTGGAACTTCCAACTGACGACGCCGACAAGCCAATATCATACGAGAACTGGGACGCAACTCTGATAAAGAAAGTAGAAGCCAACGCCAAGGCAACCTGCACCCTCCAATGTGGACTGACGAAGGAGGAATTGAATCGCGTCGGCCCGTTCTCAAGCGCCAAAGAACTGTGGGAGAAGCTGATTAAATTACATGAAGGAACATCCGACACCAAGGTAAGTAAAAGGGATCTCATTCTTAAGAAACTATATAATATTAAATTACAGGAAGGAGAAACGGCAAGCCAGTTGCATGCGCACATCCAAGACCTCCTCAACGGTCTCCACGCAATAGGACAAAAGGTAGAAAATAGACATATAAGCAGGTATTCACTTAATGCTTTTCCGAGGACTCCCTTGTGGGCATCCATGGTAAATGCTTACAAGGTATCCAAGGATCTCTCTTCAATTAAATTAGATGACCTATTTGCTAAATTTGAATTATATGAACAAGTTAACGCTCGATCGACCGAGAAGGGTATAACTTTGATTGCAGGTACAAGCAAACCAAAAGCAAGATGTAAAACTGAACCGAAGTCAGAAGAAGAACCGGATTCAGAAGATGACGACGATGAACTCACGACCGAACTCATCAACTTGGTGAGAAAACTCTACAAAAAGAAGAAGGGCTTCAACAAGAAAGACATCAAGAAGGTGATCCAGTCTAAGGAGGCCCAACCAAGCTCAAAGATGAAGTTCGAAGTAATCTGCTACGGTTGCAATCAAAAGGGACATATCAAAGCAAATTGTCCGAATCAAAAGGATACGAAGAAGCAGAGAAAGAAGAAAGCTCTGAAGGCAACTTGGGATGAGTCTTCTTCAGAAGAGTTTGACGATGAAGAACTCGAACATACGAGTTTCCTTGTAATGACGGCCCGGGACCAAGTCAACAAATTCGGAAGCGGGGACGAATCGGAAGCTGAGTCCGAGAGAAGCCACGGATCCGTATCCATTTCTGAATGGCCTAACCCCTCTGTAAGTACTTCTCGGTTATATAATTTAATTAATTATCTGATGAATAAATTAGCTAAATCTAATATTCGGATCAAATCACTTCTAAAAGAGGTAACAACCCTTAAAGAAGTGACTATCTCCAAATCCTTGACTGACCCGATTTAGACTGGAACCTCAACTCAAGTCCAAAAGCTTGAGGAAGAGAATTTCATCCTGAAAACTCAAGTCAAAGATTTGAAGATTGCATTGGAACAGTTTACACTAGGTTCCAGGAATCTTGACTTGATTCTTGGAAAACAGAAAGCCGTATACAATCGATCTGGTCTAGGATTTAGAACAAAAAGAAAATACCGTTCATATTTGTCACTTGTTAACAGACCAAATAGAAAGGTAGTCCAAGCATGGGTACCTAAGTCTAACTTGGTCAATCAAGTTGTACTTGGTAAATATTGGGTCCCCAAAGATCAAGTCTATTACCTTGATAGACCATATCGAGGTTATGATTCAGGGGGAGCCAATAGAAAATTATCTTAATAAATAAATAAAATTGCTTGATGATTGTTATTTTCTACTTCATTTTTATGCATGCTTAAATTAGGCTAGATTAAGGATCTAGGCGTAATTTACACTTGATTAGTTAAACCTAGGGATTTAAAAAAAAAATTAAATATATAATTTCTTTGAAAGACTCTGTCTAGAAGTGGTGGATGAAGTGGTGGATGATCTCATACCCAAGAAAACCTAGTGCCTCGCTACAGCTTGGGAGCTAATCTTTGAAATGTGTATTTAATTGACTAATTAGAAAATCTAAGTCTAACTCAAATGTAAATTAATCCTTAGACATAATCTAAATTAAAATAACCATCTCACAAAATACATAAGGTTCCTTGATTGATAACTTAGAATCGGGTGAGATGGATTTAGGTTGAACTTAATTGAATTTAATTAAACTGAATTTAAATCTTAATTCAATTTAATCAATTTAATTCACTTAAATAATTAATCAACTTAACTATTCAATTAACTAATCAAAATAATTAACTAATCAATTTAATTAATCTAGTCAAAATCTTATTAAACCTAACAAATATAACTTAATGAAACTAATATATAACTTAAAATTAACACAAATTAAACTTAATTATTTAGTTTAATTAAATCTATCTAATAAATTAAGCATAACTTAATTTTCTTAAGAAACTTAATTAATCTTAAACTAATTTTAAATCTTAATTTAACCTAATACTAATAAAAATAAAATAAAAATAAAAATAAAAATAAATAAAAAACCTAACATACCTCGGCAAGGCTCCTCTTGAAGGCGCGACAATGCACCTCTCGAAGGCGCCTCCAACGAAAAAGGAGGCGCCCTCGAGAACGGCGAGAAATTTCCCGCCGAACACGTTTAGGGCGCCTTCCACCGACACTGAGGCGCCTCCCTTACCTCATTCAAGGTGCCTTCAAGGGCATTGAAGGTACTCTCAACACCCGAACTTCCAGCGAACAGAGGCCTCTCTTCGCCATTTCTCCATTTTCTTCCAAAAACAATCACACCCGAGACACCTTCAGCTAAGATTTCTCCTCTCCAAAACTCATCAAAGTCTCACAATGCCACCTAGGTATACCCCAATCCATCCTAAATATTTCTATATACTTTTATTGTGCATTTTTATTGTTATATCCATGTTTGGTTAAAACTAGGAAACGACGTGATGTTGTGTCTACTTTCGGTAGTGCCCCTCCGCCGATCCTAGGTTCCCCACTGCGTGACATAGGGTTTATTTCATTGAGCATACATATTCTCTAATCAAATGTAGATATTTGAGTAGACAATTTTTTTACTAGTTATTGTCAACCAGTGGTTCAAATGATTGAGCATTTTCAACTTGATAAGCTGGTTTACTGTAGTAATGCAGTAAATCAGAACTTATGTGCTCAATTCTATAACAACCTTGAGAGGGTTGATGACCTGACCTATTCCACCAGAGTTGGTGGAAAGGATTTTTAGCTTATCTCACCTTATTACGTACTAGTCTAGGTCTTAGACCCTCTGCATATCCATTTTTGTGCTACCCTAGTAGGGATTTGCCATTTGACGAGCCCTACTCCCACATTACATTGGATACTCTATATGTATTTATTTAGGGAGGAGAGACCACTTGGAGTTTCCGACTTCAGGTCACTCTCTCTTAGGGTTCAGGAGTACATTATGTATAGAGTCCTGATTGCATGCATTTTGCCTATATCATCTTGGGATATCCCGAAGATGCGTCCATCTCATTCCTTCTTTTTGTATGCATTATGTCAGCACTTAGATATAGACACCGCATTACACATTTTATATAACATCATTCATGCGGCCAGTCTCGTTACGTCCCTTGTAGTCCACATGCCTTACTGCCATGTCTTGACATATATCTTCTCGACTATAGATGGTATAGATACGACTCAGGGGACGGTTACTCACCTTACACCTTATGATGAGATTGGCCAGCATCATCTAGGTTAGCATATATAGACATCACTTCTCAAGGGGTCCTTGCATGGAGAGGTGGGCCGCTGCCAGTCGATCTAGTCGAGGATGAGCCTGTTGCTCCAACCGAGGGAGCTGCTATTAGAGTGTATACAAAAAGCCTAGCTTTTGTATAAACATTTATTTTATAAACAAAGAATCATATTGGTCAAATGTCTACATTTATATGCTAAGTGTAGTTGTTCAATTAATTTATATTGTAGATAACATGGTGTGTGGTGTCACATACAGAAGATCATGTTATCAATTCCTTATAAATTATAAATAGTAGCTCACGACTAAGATGGAAAGGAACAAACTATTGGAATAGTCTTATTATAATTTGGTATTAGTTTATCTTAACTATAAAAATTACACTAGTACACTCTGTGTGTATTGAGTAGGACCATTTAAGGTAAGTTCTTTTTATACTGACTGAATAAAATAACAAGACCTCTGTTATTATGGAAGTGTGTGCTCTTAATCCTAATATAATTGCAAACACATATACTTAATATTTATCCCTTTAATTTATCAAAGGGTGTGATTTAGTTCGATAAATCAATAGGTCCGATAAGTTGGGAAATGATATTATTTATAGTGTGTGTTGTTGATTATAGAAGGAAACTGTGTCCTAGTAATCTAGGTTGATAATGTCCCCAAGAGGAGCTCATAAGAATTGTCATGTAAACCCTGTAGGTGGACTTAGTTCGATATGACGATAAGGTTGAGTGATACTACTCTTGGACTAAGATATTAATTAAAGTGAGTTGTCAGTAACTCATTTAATTAGTGGACATTCGACATCTTAAACACAGGGAGATTAACACACTTATGATAAGAAGGAGCCCAAAATATAATTTGAGTTTGGTGCGGTAGTTCAATAATAATTCTTTAGTGGTATGAATTATTATTGATGAAATTAAGTTGGGTGTTCGGGGCGAACACGGGAAGCTTAATTTCATCGGGAGACCAAAACCAATTCCTCCTCTCGGTCCCTGTCGTAGCCTCTTATTTATAGAGAATTATATCCACCAAATACCCACTTCCTACCCACCCTTAGGTGGCCAGCCAAGCAAACTTGGAGCCCAAGCTTGGGCCGGCCAAGCCAAAGGCTTGAGGTAAGTGGGGTGGCCGGACATAGCTTGGAGCCCAAGCTTGGTGTGGCCGGTCATATAAAATAAAAGGATTTTATTTTTTAAAATATTTTCTTATGTGGAAGCCATGATTTTAAAAGAGAGTTTAAAATTTAAATCTTTCCTTTTATATAGTTTTATACAAAAGATTAAGAGAAAAGTTTGATATCTTTCTTTATTTGTAGTTAAAGGGAATATTTTAATTTTTTATAAAACTTTCCTTTTATGTAACCATCCTCGTATTTTTAAAAGAGAGTTTTAAAATTAAATCTTTTCTTTTATAGTTTCTACAAAAGATTAAGAGAAAAGATTTGATATCTTTCCTTATTTGTAGATTGAAAGAAAGATTTTAATTTTGAGAAAACTTTCCTTTTTGTAATCATCCATATGTTTTAATAGAGAGATTTTAATTTATAAAAGTTTCCTTTTATAACCAACCATGAAGGGAATTTTTAAAGAGAAATTTTTTAAAATTTCCGGAAACAAATAAGGAAGTTTTAATTTTATGTTTAAAACTTGCCTTATTTGGAGCACTTGTAGGGGTCGGCCATGAGAAGGGCTAAAAGGAATTTTTAATTAAATTGTCCTTATTAACCAATGACAAGGAAAATAAGGGAATTTTAATAATAATTAAATTTCCTTATTTGCCAAGACCAAGGAATATAAAAGAGAGGGTAGAGGTGCCTCACCTCACAACACATCTTCTATTGTTTCTCTCTTCTCCTCCTTGGTGTGGCCGACCCTATACTCCTCCTTTTGTCTTCTTCTTTAGTGGCCGGTGCATCCCTCTCTTGGAGTTCTTGTGGTGGCCGGTTCTTTCTAGGAGAAGAAGGAGAGAAAGGAGGCTTTTGTTCTAGCATCCCTTGGAGCTTGAAGGTTGGTGGCCGAAACTTGCAAGAAGGAAGGTGTCTTGGTAGTTCTCATCTTGGTAGATCATTGCCCACACAACGTCCGAGATAAGAAGAGGAATATGATAGAAGATCAAGAGTTTGTTACTTACAAAGAAAGGTATAACTAGTAATTCTATTCCGCATCATACTAGTTTTCTTTGTATGGATTTTGAAATACCAAACACAAGAGGCTAGTGATTCTAGATTTTCGGATTTGTTATTCGAAGTTGTGTTTCTTTTGTTTTTTCAATCTTGTGATTTGATTATTCTTTATGGTTAAACCTAGGGTTACTATAAGAAAATTAAATATTGAATTTCATTGAGAGGCTTTGTCGAGGCAGTGGTGGATGTTCCTATACCCAAGAATGCCAAGTGCCTCGCCATGTTTGACCTGGGAGCCGATCTCTGAAATAAATATTTAATTGAATTTGTAACATGGGTGGATTTTGATCAATAATGTTAAGCATCGTTTGTGATCCAAGTCCAAACCATTTAGAACAGATAAGTTGAATTTGGAATCAATAATGTTAAGTTTCGTTTGCGATTCCAAATTTAATTTCTAAAGAACACAATAGTTTGTTAGGAAAGGTTCAGGACTTGTACAAAATTTTTATACAGGGGAACCAGTTTGATATTTCTAGTAGCAACCAACAATTGGTATCAGAGCTAGAGTTTGCCTCTGTGTGTTTGGTTTTCAGTTAAATTATGCATATGTCATATATAATTTAGGCAGGATAATAGTAGGATGTGCTAACTCTGTGGTTGCAGGCTCCAACTATTATGACTTATAGATATTGTGTGTGATTGGACCCTTGGACATGTCAAGGGTATTTTATGTGTGTGCATGATTGTATGTATTAAATACAGCAGGAGCTATATTAGTTTTAGGATTTTTTATTTTTGTTTCGATCTTGATTACATGTACATTCCTTTGTGGAATATAGGATCGATAAATATAAAATTCTATTTTTTCCGCGGATCGTATCCTTGCAAAGCGTGGTACTTTTTGAGAACAAGAGACGCAGTGGAAAAAGAAGCAAGATGGATGCGGCGATTGGACCCGATTGCGGTGGCTAAAAATGGCAGCAACTAGGGTTGGCAGCACACGGAGGGCAGTGATGGAAAAAACCATAATAGTTGGAAAAATAATTTCCATATTTATTTCTTTTATTTACTGTGATGTGTGTATGCATGTGATGTGTGCTTACATAGTTTAAAATTTCTCACCTTAAATAACTAAGTGGGAGAGGGATTAGTAAATAAATTCCACGGTCTCCATTACTGGTTTGTAAGTGATGCAACAAACTTGTGTGTTGGCTCTGAGTGCCTCCCTCCACAACAGATGAGTTTGTTTACGGATCACTAGATCAAACTTCCTTTATGAATGATTACTGGTTTGTAGGTGATGCATTCAAACTTGTGTGTTGGCTCTGAGTGCCTTCCTTCACAACGGATGAATTTGTTTGCGGATCACTAGATCAAACTTCCTTTATAATTACTGCTTTGTAGGTGATACATTCAAACTTGCGTGTTGGCTCTAAGTGCCTTCCTCCACAACGGATGAGTTTGATTGCGGATCACTAGATCAAACTTCCTTTATAGGTAATTATAGGAAATTGTTTAGGTTTGTGTGATCTTCTCTAGGTGAAGGAGCACAATCCTATAAGTAATCGAGTAATGGTATACACTTAGGCACACTTAATAGTATCCTCCCCAACGGAGTCACTGCTATTATTTGTGTGACCAAAGAAAGACCAACTATTAATTTGTCAGAAAGTTAGGATGACAAGATAATAAAATTAAATGGGCAAAACCCTCTCTTACAAATGTTTGAATTTGTATACGTCCACACTGACGTGACATACAGAATTCACGGTGTTTGAGATAATTTTATTTGTCATAAGAATAGTTTGACAAGATAATTAATGGGTAAAACCCTCCTCTTACAAATGCTTGATTTTGTATACGTCCACACTAACGTGACATACAAAATTCACAGTGTTTGAGGTGTTGGTAAATTTAAATGATATTATTTTGAGGAATCAATATTATTTTAAATTCAAAGTTTTGACCAAATATTTGATCAGAGACAGACCAACTATTAATTTTATTTGTCATAAAGTCAGGTTGATGAGATAATAAAATTAATGGATAAAATCTCCTCTTAAAGTTTGAATTTGTATACATCCACACTTACGCGACATACAAAATTCACGGGGATTTTGAGGTGTTGGTCTTGACCAAATATTTTTGTGATTCTTAGGATTTCAAATGTTTGTCAATCCCCTAGCAGTTATACTATAGAGTAGATTTAGTAGTCCCAATTATAATGATTGGAAACTTGGACACTAAGGTGGACTATCCTCTAAGAAATGAGAACAATAAAGGTGTATTTCATTAGTTGTTAAAACATGTTTAGTGGTGTTATCTATCGGTAACTAGTGTGTAGATACGGGAGTCACTGATCATGTCTGTAATTCATTGCAGGGGTTCCAGGAAACCCGACAATTATATAAAGGGGAAATCACCATGGGCACTGCTGCAATAGTAGCAACTGTTGCAGTGGGAGATGTTTATCCTTTGATAGGAATAAAACATGGATTTTGAGAAATTGTCTTTACGTATCAAGTTTTAGAAAGAACTTGATTTCAGTTTCTAAAACTATTTAAGGATGGATATTCTATCTATTTTGATGATAAAGTTGTTATCAAGAAAAATAGGGAAGTTATCTGTTCTGGTATGTTGGTTGGCAATCTATATTAATCCAAAAACTCCCACAATGCAACAAATAGAAATTAATAACACATATTCTAACTCTAATAAGAGAAAGCAACCTTCGGAAATAAACCAATCATATCTTTGGCATCTAAGGCTAGGTCATATTAACTTGAGTAGGATTCAAAGGATAATAGCCGATGAACTTTTGGGTTCATAGGTGGTGGAAAACTTTCCAACCTACGAGTCTTGCTTGTAAGGAAAGATGACCAAGAGGCCTTTTTAAGTCTAAGGGGTGATGTGCATAGATTGTATACACTTGTTTAGCATATTTTGACGCACATTCACATACTTTGAGCATGATTTATCTATGCATTTTCATACTTTCAGCTTTCCTTTCAGCATATTTACTCTCTTTGTTTGGAGATATACTTTTTGGGTATTTTCTGTATGCAGGAGTCGATTTTGGAGAAGATTTGACGCTTGAATGAAAAAGGAAGGCACATGCCCTGTGTGCCACACGACCATGACATGGGGGGTTTCCCAGGCCGTGTGGTGATCACCACCCGAGTGGTTGCAGTAGAGAAGGAAGAAGCCATGGTCGTGTGAGCATCACACGGCCGTGCCAGGTTTGAAGCCAAGAGGGTTCATGGCCGTGTTCACCACACGGCCTTGAAAGCCATCCAGAACTGAAGTTGTACACGGCCGTGTAGATCTACACGGCCGTGCAGCATTTCTAGAGCCCAAGAATGCCTTGAGCTCCAGAGCCGGAGGCAGTGCAGGCCGTGTAGATCTACACGGCCATGCAAGGGATGCAGTGGAGGAGCAAGCTACAACCATGTCTCACACACGGCTGTGAGAGATAGGCAGAGAGGGGAGTGAGCCAGGCCGTGTGAGCTTCACATGGTCGTGCCTTGGGGCCGTGTGGTGTGATAACCATGATTTTACTATACTATTCTCATTCATATAATCATGGTTTGATGTAGTTTTCATATATAGAACCCATATTTACATTACATTTTTATACATTGTATCAATTTTGGACTAAATTGTAAATTATGTTATTATGACTTAATTTGATGCTAATATTTGATCCTTATTTTGTAGGCATCAAAAGGGTCATGGACCCGATCAGATCAGGCTGCATTTGGGCTCAAATCAAGGGCTAATCAAGTCGATCAAGCCTCGGAGCATTATAGGTCGTTCATCCAAGATTGAGCAGATCTGAGCCATCCGTTGAAGATATGGCCGATCCAACTTAATGGGGAGCAGATCTGAGCTATTTATGAAGATCTAGAAGTTTTGATCCAGATCTGAGTTCATCCAGCCATTGATCCAGCTGGATTAATCTGGACCGTTCATTGAAGACTGGTCGGATCTGGACCATCCAGTGATGATCTGATCGATCCGACCTACAGGAGAGTAGATCCAGACCCTAGATCAACATCAGTACCTTCAGATCATATTTTGGATGACTTTTCACCGTTGATTTAGCCCGGAATCATCTCAGCCGTCCGATCAGATCCAGATCTGATTTAAATCTGAGAAGCTACAGTGCAGAAGACGGGCTCGGCTTCCTCGCGACATTCCACTGTAGTTTTTTCTTCTCCACCGCGACGCCGAAGTCCCCGTTCCAAATTCCAAATCAGTGAGCAATTCTTCTTCATCGCCGGCGATTCCCGAGCTCCGGCGATCTTCGTCCGAGGCCACAGAGCGCGGTCGAGGGTGTTTCCCAGTCCGCAGTGTTGGTTCTGCTCCGCCGCAATCCAACTCGAGGGTGTTTCCCAGATTTGGATCTTCATTAGTCACCGGAGGACGAGGGCGGTTCCCAGTAGCTCCGGATTTCCTTTCATCACCATTTCATCAACTGCATTTGACTGGATCTGATCAGCCAATAAAGTGTGCACAATTCCAGATCCAGCCTCTGTTTTCTCGTGCGTTGAGGATTCCAGCCGGTTGTGAGCCCGAAGGATGTTTTCCGGAGGCTATGAACATTCATCTGGATGAGTAGGAAACTCTAGATTCAAAGGTGGTTGCCCGAAGGATGTTTTCCAGAGGCATCTCTGTCTTTTCGGCAGAATGAAGAAGGTTTTGCTACGGATTTGGATGTGGAATGCTTAGGGTTTTAGTTTTATTATCTTTGTCTTTAAATTGTTCATCACATTGCTCAGATCTATGATCTGATTTACTTTCCTGCAATTCCATTTCTTATTCCTTGTTTGCAACTTTGATTCTCTTTAGATTTCTGCAATTTGAACCAAATTCAGCTACTAACTTAGCGTGCAATCTGAATTTTAAGTAGCTAGCTAATTAGTTTGTAATCTAGATTTTGTTTTGAATTCTCTAGATCGGCTCATGTAAGCTAGTGTTAGTTTCAATTCAAGGAATTAGAAAACTTTTGATCTATTCATTGAACTTGTTTTGATTGTGATTATGCTTGGACATTGAATGTTTAACTTGAGCTTGTGATTTGTTATCTCTGTTCAAGTTTAGTTATTTGAGCTTAAGAAATTGATTGAAATTGTGATTGTGAATTGGAGAGATGGTTATTGATTTATTTAATTCAATGATGCTTAATTGTTAACAACTTGAATTGAAAGAAGTTTAATCGTGTTTAGATGAGGATGAATTATCTTTAATTCTGTTCTTGAAGGCATTAGATGAAGACAAATTGAATTGTAAGTCAAATGGTGTACTTAATTGACCTTATTGATGTAAGAATTTAATTGGCATCAATTCTAGGATTTACGCACATTTACTAGTTAACCTTGGAAAATACGACTTGGGACTCCTTACTACACGTGTTTCATTTAGTTTATGTGAGTTTCAATCTTTATTAATTTGATGTGCCTCGTGACATACAAAAAGGGCGACACCACCACACGGCCTTGAAAGCCATCCAGAACTGAAGTTGTACACGGCCGTGTAGATCTACACGGCCGTGCAGCATTTCTAGAGCCCAAGAATGCCTTGGTCGTGTGCACCACACGACCGTGCAAGAGCTCCAGAGCCGGAGGCAGTGCAGGCCGTGTAGATCTACACGGCCATGCAAGGGATGCAGTTGAGGAGCTAGCTACAACCATGTCTCACACACGGCTGTGTGAGTTAGGCAGAGAGGGGAGTGAGCCAGGCCGTGTGAGCTTCACATGGCCGTGCCTTGGGGCCGTGTGGTGACCAAACCCCCCTTCTAAATAAGCCCTTCTTCTTCATTTGAAAGGGGGTCTTCTCCCTTTTTGGGGGAATCAAGATTTGGGGCGATTCTTCTTCATCTTGGAGGGATTTTGCAGCGATTCAAGGGGAGATCTTCAACGTTTCGACTCCAAGATTGTGGATTGGATCCGGACACGGTTCTTCATCGTAGATAAGCTTTCTTCCTTCCTTTTCTTGGATTTGGGATCAAGAATGCTTGGAATTCCCTTCTCTTCGGATTTCTTTCCTCATTTCATGGAGTAGATTTCTTTGTTCTAGGATGGAGGGAGTAATTGTAAGGATGATTTGATGTAAAACTCTTGTGGATTTGCCAATTTCCTATTTCTATGATTTTGCCCTGTTTGTATCAATTTGATCTTGTATGGATTGTTGTGATTGTGCCTAATTACCATGCTTGGTTGAATGTTTGAATATCTTGTGGATCTTGTAGAGATTGTTTCTCATTCGATTTTCCTAGGGACGTTCGTGACAAGAACATGCCCGTGTAAGGACGTTTGAGCGATGATCTTGAGGGTGAAATAGGGTTATTCAAGGGGGTAGGATAGATTGTATGTGTTCATGTATTATATCTTGATGCGCTTGAGGAGTGATGAATTCTATGTTGATTATCCGAGGGACGCACGTGACAGGCAAGCCCGTATAAGGACAACATAGATTCATTCCTAATTGATCACATCTAGGTATAGATTTCTGTTCTAGGTCGGTTGTCTATTGCAAGAGTGAACCGACAATCTTCTACAAATGATGGACAATTGAGAAATAAGATTTGATAGATCATTTACATTGAAGAAACTTACAAAGAAACCAAAACTCCTAGAACACCCCTTTTATCAAAGCCCTTATTCTTGTTTGTTATTCTTTCATCTCTATGTTTTCCTTTGCATAGTTGCATTTAGCTTTTGATAATCAATTGATTAGTTGTTTAGCTAATTCGTGTTAATAAATCTTTAGTGGTTATTCCAGTCCCTATGAATACAATATCTTTTATTATTACTTACGACATTTCTGTACACTTGCGGAACGTCAATAAGTTTTTGGTGCCGTTGCCTGGGACTGCGCTATAACATTAGGGATTATCAATTGAGTTAGACTAAACATGACTTTTCTTTTCTTTTCATTACATAGTTGAAACTAATCTTTAGAATTCTATTTTGATAACTTTTTCTTGTATTCTTTTCTACTTCTTGCTTGTTGCAATTCTAATTCTGCGTTTTTGATTTCTAACACTCTAGTCTAATTTTTCTTTGTTTTTTTTTATTGATTTAGTCACTTTCTTTCTTTTTCTTTTTCTTTTTCTTTTTCTTTTAAACATATCTTGCAAACTTATTCTTATGTATGCGAAGATCTAACTTTGCAGGAGAGCTTCTTCCTCTAGACCCGGAGATAGACAAAACATTTCATAGAAGAAAAATTTTGCAAAGACAACAAACAGAACAAGAACATTTTAACATGGCGAATAGAACACTAAAAGATTATGCATCACCTTATGCTAGGGGTTTTCGATCTAGCATTTCAAGACCTTCAGTCGAAGCAGACAATTTTGAGATTAAACCGGCTATTATTTCTATGGTGCGGCAAAATCAATTTGGTGGAGGACCGCATGAAGATCCGAATCAACACTTGGAGGTTTTCTATGAGATATGCGGCACAATGAAGATGAATGGTGTTCCTTTTGAAGCGGTGCACTTGTTACTATTTGGGTTTTCTTTGAGAGATAGAGCTAAGCATTGGTTAAATTCTTTAGCTCCAAATAGCATCACCACATGGGAACAATGTGAGCAGCAATTTCTTGATAAATTCTATCCTCCCAGTAAAACAGCTCATATGAGGAATCTTATTGCAAGTTTCAAACAAGCTGACTCAGAATCTTTATTTGAAGCTTGGGATAGATATAACAGTATGCTCAGACAATGCCCACACCATGGTTTGGAGAAATGGCATTTGTTACACACATTCTATAATGACATCAATTATCACACTAAGGTGTCCCTTGATTCAGCTGCTGGAGGGGCACTCATGAATAAGAGCTTGGATAAAGCAGAGGAAATCATTGAAAGTGTAGCACAAAACCATCATCAATGGACGAATGAAAGAAGTGGTGGCTATTTCGGTGTAAACCCAACAAAAGCATCAGGCAAGTTTGATGTTGATGCAGTTACTCTATTGGCTACAAAACTGGATGCTCTTACAAAGAGATTTGAAAACATGGGAGCTCCTTCTAGTACGGTCAATGCCATGATTTTATCTTGTGAAGTATGTGGATGTAAAATATCAAAAATTAGCGAATAATGATAAGGGAATTTTCTGGCATTTTTGGAAATTTTTCGGGAATTTTTCGGAGCTCGTATGGACGAGTTTACGGGGATAAAAATAGGCCCCGGGAAAAACCTGTTTCGGCTATCCCATTTAAATGAGGAAATGTTTGATTTTTTTTTCCTTTTTAATTTTTCTTTCTTTTTCCTTATTCTTCTCCATCGTCGTTTCTTCCCCAAACCCGCGCCTCCTCTCCCGATTTTCCCCGACCCCGTGCCCTAACTGCATCGGCAGTTTCCTCTTCCCTTCCTCTCCATCCCAATCCTCTCCTCCGTGCGGCGCCGAGCCTTCATCTCCTTCCCCTCTGGTACAAGAGTAGTGGCCAAGCCTCATGCCTCTTCCTTCTCCCTCGTGTACAAAGGTGATCAGCCAAGGAGTCCAAGCCTCTGCCGATTCTCGTCTACTTCCACTTCTCTCCCTTTTGTCGCCGGGGCAGATCTTCTCGGCCGGTGATGCCTCGTGAGGCCGAAGCATTGTGTCGCTTCCCTTCTCCTCCTCTCGGCCGATCGTTGTCTGGTGTTCTCCACGCGATACCGGGCCGGCAGTGGAGGGTTTGTTCTATTGATTGCCGGGTCACTTCCTTCTCCTCTTCCTCCATTTCGAGTGCCATGGCCGACACCCTTCTCCTCTCTGTGCTTCCACCAAAACCAACAACCAATGCCGACTTCACTGCCGGCACAACCAATCACATACCGCCATCGTTGATCTAGGGATTTCCGGCGATCAGTGTTTGTAACACCCGAAAATTCTCAAAATAATTATTAGAAATATCCTAGTATTTTTCTAGAATTTTAGGATATTTTTACAGAATTTTTAGAGTAGCGGAAGTAGCAAAAATAAATGGAATAGTAAAATAGCCTATGCGGGAATTGAACCCGAGACCTAATGGGTCCTACGACTTATAGATAGCTCTAATAACCAAGTGAACCCAGCAGGGCCGTGCTGAAAGGAAAGGGAATCAATTATGTTTATACTTAAGTTAGGAAAATTAACCACTTGATATAAATAGGGAAATTAAGAGAGGAGTTATGAAATTTTTATTCGTAACTTTTCCTCTCCCAAAACCCTCACACGCAGCCTCTTCTCCTTTTCCTTCCCCTCTCGGCGCACCAAGCCCCAAGGGCTAGGGTTCCGTCCCAAGGGCTCCCAGAGCACCTTTCCGGCAACAACTCCGGCACGAGGACGTTTCTCTCCGCGAGAAGAACGCGTGGACGTAAGAGGATCGTCGAGGGAATCGTCTCTACCGGACAACTAGCGACTAGATCCGTAAGAAAACTAGCACAGGAGGTAAGAAACCCCCCACCTGCAGTATAAGTAGCTCTCGTGTGAATTTCTGCTTTGTTTGGTAGTATACGAATTTTGACACATAGGTTGTGCAATAGTGCACACTAGGTGTTCGATAATATGTGTAGCACAGGAAAAGAATGCAACTTAGGCATTTTAATAGCTTAGTAAGTGCAATAGAAGCATTTATTCAGTATGCATAGTTTTACTATAGTCATATGGGACTACGTTCCAATGGGTGGGCTCCCAGAGTCGCCTCTAGGTTCAGATAACCTAGAAATAGTAATATATGAAGAACTCAGCTATAATCAGTATTTTATTTTAGCAGTGGCACTGTACTGGATTAGATATCTATTGGGTTGGACTCCCACAGTCGTCCCTAGGTTTAGATAACCTAGTAACCCTACTAAATTCGGGACTTGCAACCCCGGGTCTAGTTAGGGATGCGCGCATAGCAAGTACAGTTGCCGGGCCCAACCAGCAGCATGATTATTATTTTAATCTACTTACGAATATAGTTTTCAAAACCTCACAAGTAGTTATGTGAATTCAGTACAGCTTTATCATTAGTTTAGAATTAGCTTAGTTCAGTTTGTTCGTATCAGTTTAGTCTTCTATTGATACAACGTGATAGATTATGTTAGCACTTGTTGCCATGACTAGTTTGTTGTATGCCATGCTATGCTTTTACATGTTCAGTACACATATATTTCAAATAGCATGTTTTAAAAGCATGATTTCATCGTATGCATGTTTTTGTGAGGTAGATGGTTTCTTACTAAGATCTCAAGCTTACAGATACTCTTTTCCTTATACTGCAGATAAAGGTAAAGGAAAGATGGACTAGCGGAGGCTGGAGGTCAATGCAAGGAAGATGTGTGTGGGTGGAACTTGGAATAAAGGTCTTAGGGATCTAGCAAGTTTTGTTTTGGGCATTAGAACTCTTTAGCATTTTATTTCTTCCGCACTTAAGTAGGTTTAAATGTCATGAACTAGTGAGATATGCACCATGCTATGTTTAGAATGCTAGATAATTGATGTTAGAATGCATTTCAGTAGGTTTAGAGTTGGTATATGAGATTTTTGCTCGAACCAGGGCTGAAATCAGGTTCTAATATGAAATCAGAAACCCCGATCGATCAGCCGATCGATTGGGGGCTTCTCAATCGATTAGCTGATCGATTGGGCAGCTTATTCTCGAACAGAATGTGCCTGGATCGATCAGTCGATCGATCCAGCGAGTTCGTCGCGAACAGAAGGTTTGAGGATCGATCAGCCGATCGATCCGAGCTGAACCCGCGTACAGCGCGTCATTGAATCGATCACTGGATCGATTGGACATACTGGATCGATCAGCCGATCGATCCAGACGTTGGTTCCCGCATACAGTAGGGGCCGGGATCGATCACAGGATCGATTGCCAAACCTGGATCGATCAGCCGATCGATCCAAATTGGTCACCGCACACAATAGCGTGCTGGATCAATTCGTGGATCGATCAGAGGCCTAGTACTAGCTAAAAACACCTTAGTTCAGCCCCAGATGACAGCAGAAACCTAGAACACCCCTTCTAGCATAGCCACAACAAGTTCAAGGGGTAGTTTAAACATTAAGCTCAGATAGCATAACGATTGACAGAAGCATATCCATTAGTTCAGCAAAATTTTTAAACAGATCAGTTTTCCGCACATGAATTAGACAACATAATGTAACGATCGACCATACAGACTAGCCCGTAGAGGGCGGGTCGTTACAGTGTTGAGGTAAGTTTCATTTGTTGATTAGGATTATTGCTTGATTGAGTGTCAATCTTGATTTCATCTGATCCGAACAGTGAAGTATCCAGCAAGGAGGTTGGGCTCGGTGGAGG